>NC_051126.1:14299069-14599344 GCF_014839805.1 Manduca sexta | reverse complement strand
TGAGGAAGCTTATTCAAATTTCTTTCTTTCCAGACCTGACGACAGAAGTGATGCCTACTACTGCTACGAAGATCCTATTGTAAGTATTTTATTTTATCCTGTCATTGAAGTGACTGGATTCATTTTTTATATAAATGAATGAAGAAACGAGCAAACGAATCGCCTAGTGGTAACCATCTCGACGACGTTAATGGAACAGTAGCAATAACACCCGAATTAACGTAGAGGAAGCCGCGTGTAAACACATGTATAAAATCTACTCAATGCCCTCCCACAAGCGAGTGTAATTACATTATTTTTCATAATAAAACCTTACAAACGCCACAGCAAATACACGAGTAAACCCACCTCGATACCAAAGGATATTCTTAGAAACACACAGCGGTGTTTGCGTTCCTTTATCAAATGTCACATTTTATTTCCAACTGAATACACTTCATTTGTAAGCTTTCAAGGAACTTCATATATTTTACTTGTTTGAAAATTATTTTTATTGTTAACTATCGGTGTATAATACAATTAAATATGAAAACTACTACTACGCAGGTGTATATCGTACTATGTACGATATACACCTGCGCTGGTGACTTATCAGATCTATACTAGCCAGAAAGATATGACCGCAGTTTTGTCAGCGGATTTCTGAATTTGTGTATGGTGGGGGTAAAACGTTGTGATCGGAATTATAATAATAATAATATCAGCCCTGTATTATATACTTGCCCACTGCTGAGCACGGGCCTCCTCTACTACTGAGAGGGATTAGGCCTTAGTCCACCACGCTGGCCTAGTGCCACACACCTTCGAAAATCTTATAGAGAACTTCTCAGATGTGGAGGTTTCCTCACGATCTGTTCCTTCACCGTTAAAGCGAACGATAAATTCACAAAGAATACACACATGATTTTTAGAAAAGTCAGAGGTGTGTGCCCTTGGGATTTGAACCCGCGGACATTCGTCTCGCAGTCCGTTCCACACCCAACTAGGCTATCGCCGCTTTTTAAATTATAATGCTCAGTAATTAATATCTCTAATGGCCATAATACAAGATCCTAATCTTTGCACACGGTTTCATAGTTAAAGTAATGCGGTACAACCCATACTCTCATACAAAATATTTCACAATTAACTCGACCTAAAACTTAGACTATAGATAAACAAACCGAATTAAGTCCAAGAGTTTCATAAAACAAAGATCAAATGTAAATTGCAAACTGAGTTAAATCTGCATAGGAGTGAAGTTGGTAATGAAATATACAAGATCAACACTGACCCGAAGCCAGTGAAGTTAGCCGTGCATGCAACGACGGTAATTGATTACAAACCCCGACAAGAGGAATACTATCTTTAACAACTTGGTTAGCCAGTCGTGATTTGTTTAGGTTAACCTTTGAAACGTTTTGGATGTTTAGGCAGATGATGGATATATTATGAGCTACTTTTTAATTCCGAGGGAAATACCTTTTAAACGGTCGGAGCGGCAAAAAATATTGTGTAATTATAAAAATAACCAATATAATAATAAGGCACTCACTTTAGATTCAGGCGGGCTCTCACCTATGACATACTTACCACCGTAGGTATCTCATATGTGGGAGTCCGCGTGGTAGGTACCATAGTGGGTAGGTAGCAGAGTGTAGTTATAGTTGTGTTCCGGTTTGATGTACATTGTAGCCAGTGTAACTACTGGACATAATGAGACTAAACATCTCATGTCTCAGGATGGCGAGCGCAAAGGAATAACAAACAACAATACTTTTAATTCAAGGAGTTCGATGGTGTTTCTACTATTTATGGGCGGTAGTATCGTTTACCATGGGGTCAACGGCAAGCTTTTCTCGTCATTTAAAGCAATAAACAAAGTAAATTTTTGTATAGATACATTTTTATACATTATAATTTATTATGCAAAGCGAACTTTTCAATAAAAACCACAGAAAAAGCCACAAAAAATATAGCAATTTTAATTTCATACACTAGTATGAAAAAACATACGTTACCAACGTCTGTCTCTCTTTCTGGGTTTGTAACATTTATTTATGAGCAAATTCAAAAAATGCTATTATATTTAGGGTAAAGTACTTAAATATTCAGTAAGATTCACGAAAAAGGTCGACTCAGAATAATACGTCTCAAATTTTCTAAGAAGTCAAACTCAGACGCAAACTATCTTTGCTAAAATGATGAGTTATCGTTTTCTAAACTAGGCAAATAAGAATTCAAGAATACCCGTTTGATTTAGAATTCAGATTTTCTGTATTCTGAGCGGATCTTAGTATTTGTAGAATACGCCAAACAACGAACATGTACGATCTAAAGGCTAATAAGATAATTGAGCTATATAGTCTTCTAGATGGTTTAACATTCAGAGGAACAGATCAAGTGCAAATAGTCTGCATGAATGGATCTGCTTATCTGGGGTGGTATCAAACACATTGAACAGTATAATTAGATATAGACCGGGCGTCAGGGCCAAGTTTGTGCTCCAAAAGCTATTACTAATCGATAATAAGTAAGGGTCTTACGTGAAACGTCCGTGTGATAAGAATTAAGATGTCATAGCGTTCTTAGATATTAATACAAAAATAACAAATACTAATATGCGCATTAAAAAGTGTAAATTACAATATGGAAAAAATAATAGCTGCTAGTTAATAGTAGTTTACATTGGTGTTTTGTTAATTAACGGTAGATTGAATTATCATCGCAAAATTTTTGTATGACAATGTTTTCAATGTACACTGGATATAATTTGAACTCTTTGGGTGTTGCCAACGTTCTAAGAGACAGGCGTATTAGGTTCGTTGTAAATGTGGAAGATAACGGTAGCGGTAACCAATAACTCTGTTAATAATAGACAATTTGACATTCGATTTTATCTTATTTGCAATATTCACTGTTCGTTGGAGTCATTAATTAAGAAACAGCAGTGTAATCAATCAAATGCGAGCACGTTTTGATAGATTTATTGATTTAGTAAGCAATTAGGCGGTTTTGTGAGCGACTAGCAACCCGCTATCTTGCATATTTATATAATAATGAGATGAAAGGAGGGCCAAAAAGTCGCGTCGCCTTCCCAATTTGAATTTACCTTGGTTATGTTTGTAAGTATTGTAGTCATCATCATAGTTTCAAAACCTATTTGCCTACCCTATTATATAAATTATTTATAGATTTAGGTTCAATATACCCAAATCCTATCAGTTCTGGTGAATGCAGTATTTATAGTCGTAATTCTTGGTACAAAGTCACTTAGACTTATAAAAATTTACCTCGTGTACCTTCTTACTATTCTTAGAATTCCAAGACGTCAATACGCAAAAAAATACAGTCTCATGATGGGTCTGAAGGATTTCGGTAAATGATCTATTTCAAGCCTTTTCGGTAAAAGCCCATTTTAGAAGCGCTCCAGGAATCTTAATTTGAAATTAAGTATTACACTATTTATTTCGAGCGCAATATTTTTACAATGATTTATGGCGTGGCGACTGCCTAAAATACAAATTGGTTGATCTGTTCATACACGGTGGCGCAGTGTCCGGTCAGTGTCAGGACCGTCGTCTGCCAGGAATGACAAGTTTACTGCATAATAGTGCAAGCATAACCTGTCTCATTTGTTTTAAGTCAATTGTCAAACTAAGAAGGCCTATGAAAAGGTAGAATCCATCTGGGTATCCAAAATCAATTTATCTTATCGTTGTACAGCTTTGAAGAATATTATAACTAATATTATCACTGGGAATATGTGACATAACACTCATAATATGGTGAAGAAGTTTTAGTCACAGCGAAAATGTGTTCTGAAGCGCCATTTTGGCGATATCAATAATCTTATTTCAAGATAACTGAAATAAAAATCTTCAATTGTCTGTGAAGTATAACTTCCTTACGAAGATATATTTTTGCCGTTCTTTCACTGCACGGCCGCGCGCGACGAGACGTTTCGCGAAAGGCTGGATTTGAAACGGTTTAATGTTTTTGTATATAACATTTAAATGGAAGCACGTACTGCCGCAGTGCTACTTGGCACCGACTGCAGACGCCACGCTTATATTTTCTAAGTTTCTTTAAAAGAGTTCCAGTAATACTCTCTTAATTCCTGCACTATACTTGGCGCGCCTGCTTGAAATGTAGTTTTTAAAGTATTCTACTTATAAGCGTAAGCCCCGTCTTTATCACCGCGGAGGTAGAACGATGGGTAATATAAATATGATGTTAGAATTTATATTCAGTTTTCTTCTTTTACTTTTTTTATGGACTTTCACCGTTTGTCTAATAGCTTTAGTTTTAATGTTATGCATTAGTACTAAATTATACTTTTATATGTATAAGACAATAAATAAATGAATACAACTATATAACACATACAGTTCGCCGAGCTGTATATTATTAGGTCAGAATTTTATGTTTGTTCATATTTTTTACATCGCCTCTCGACAGCAGAATAGTTGAAGGCGGTTCTTTATGACTCGTATTTAACAGTGTTAAGTTATTGCCGTTTTATATCCACGCAAGGCGTAAACTCCACTCTGTAAGGCTGAATGATTAACTGGTAGTCTCGTTACATTGTTTCTAAGAGTAGTGTAAGGGCGAGTAGCAATGTTATGTACAAAGAAAAAAACTTATCCAAGAAAGACATAAAGAAGCAATCTTCAAAAAACCTGTGGGTGGCGATAGCTCGACTAAGTCCATAGATTAGCGGACTCGAGATTAGCTAATAGAATTGGAAGAAATTTGAGAAAAGGGGGAAGAGATATATTTAAGTCTCCAAATATATTATTACTGGAATCACTGTAGCTTCAAACATAATTGAAAGAGGAACTGACGGGTTTTTCTTTACTTATGTAGTGGTTCCTCTCTAGTCAGATAGAAAATATATCCATCAGTATAACCTGAAATCGAATTAGGCATAAAAACGGTTCAGTTGTAAATTATGACGATCCACCGAGTATGGTCGGGAAGCTGATTTTACGCGCCATTTGTAACGGAATAAAGTCGCTTCTATATCAGCAATAAAAGAGGGTTAGCCTTTGAACATTCAGAAGCTATATCGTCCAACTGACTGGATTTATTTGTAGGTCTTCATATAAATTTCAGGTATCTACGGATTCTAGGTTACCGAAGTAAATGAATATGTAGTTATTTTATTTAAATCATGCTTCAGCCAATAATTTTCTTTTATATCGGCAGATCGCAGAGAGAAACATTGACGCAAAGAACTTTGTTAAGTTTTAAGCATTCACTTTATTATCAAGGACATATTTCCCTTCTTTAAGCTGTATCTCATCAATTTAATTATCAATTTCAAGGTGGTAATCACATACCAGGTGCTTTATATGTTATTTATCTGTGTTACATTATTACAATGCGTTATAATATGTGAGCACCAGAGTTACAGTTTAACATTCTCTGTAACGCGATGAAAACGTAAATTATTATGATTTCCTCTTGAAAATACGCACTTGGCATTTCCTACCGCAGTTAGACAGGGATATATATATAACAACAGCACCTCACTCACTCATAAGCATGGTAGATATGTGTACAAGACTTGAAATGTCGCTTGTTATTTATATTTCTAAGCACCGCCAACGTTCATTAGCCTGTGAAATGCCAGGATTTGCAAACATGTTTGAGACAAAATAAAAAGACGGCAAAATATATTTTAACACACTTTCATATTAGGGATCAGCCGATACATTCCGTAAAGAGACATTATCCAATTGAGAGATGAGTTCTCTTATCCAGTAAGGTTATATGATTGGATCTTGTCAGTATATGAGCGCTTTGTCTTAACACACCAAAGCTACTCTCAAAATACACTTTATATCAGATGAAACTACAATATAACACATCCGCGGATAACACCTGTGTCATCCGCGGATTTTGTGTATTGCATAATTAAATAACTCGAGAAGTTCTGAGCTGAATTAGTGACTAGTTATTAACGTCATGTTTTAACGAAGTTAACGCGCGCAAAGGAACCTAATGGATTTGGATTTTCGAGAATTCTCAGTTTTCTTGATAGAAATGAAAGATACATTTATAATCGCATTACGCTTAAAAGGAATTATATTTTAAGCTTTAAAGTGGTTTTAATAATTCATACTGATATTTTTATAAAGTTGAAATTTTTATACAGTTTAAGACTTAATTCGTTGGATTTGCGATGTCTGTCCATGAATAGCATTGCTCAGAACATAATTCAAATTATAAATAACGATACAGGTCCTTTCTCATTTCGGTATTTAGCATCTTTTTAGAGGGAGTCGTATACGACCGATCAATCTAGCATTGGACAAAAAGTTTCAGTCTCAGGAAGCGACATGCTTATATTAGGTACAAATTCCAGATTCCAGGCTTATACTGAGCAGAAAAATCCAATATCAGGTCCCAATTAATTAATTTATTCGAACCAAGTAACTCAGATGCTAACAACTACGTTACTGAAGCATTCCTTAAATAATAAAACAGGTGATGTTTCTTGATCCAGATCGATGAGTATGAAGCCGAGCAGGAGCGGCTCCGGGCGGAGGAGGCGGCGCGTCGGCGGCAAGTGCACGCCAAAGTTGTGAGTGCTTGTTTACTTCGTTAGAACTAACCTAACAACTATTTCATTAAGCATTCCTAAGGGTTTTTTTCACTATTTTTCTTGGATGCTACTGGCTCGAGGCCAGAAGCAGTGGTATGAGAGAGGTCTATAGTCAGTAGAGGAACCTTAAAGGTTGTGAACGATAGATGCTTCATTTGGTATCGCCTTCCAAGTCTAATGTCATTGATGGTACATAAACTGTGTTCTGAAGTGCTGGATTTAATGTGGTTTTTAAATATTGTGGCTTTGATCGGATTCTTCAGCGAAGGAAGGGAGACTTTTGTTCCGCTTTAGATTTTTCTTTTGTCATTAATTAAATTACGTTTAATTGGGGGACGTATCAGGTAAAAAAAAATGTTAATTAATTTCAGAGCTCATACTGGAGTCTTCAGTGGCCCTGGGTCAGTAAAAGAAGGATAATATGGAGGGAATCCAACTGTTTCATGGTGCCCAGCAAATATGAGGAAAAGCACAAGTTAGTATTTTAATTATTATGTTTTACATTATTATAACATTATCATCCCTTACTGTTCCTCAACAGAGAGCTGTAGGTACAAGTTATAACTCTTTACCCACTTGTTTTCCTACCTACACATACACCCACATATAGGCAAACATATACGTACGCATATAAACACGTACACACGTCCTTTATCCCCGAAGCGGTGGTCAAAGGCGCAACTAGTGCGATCGGGGCGGAAGTCTATATCGGGCTAAATTCCACACTCCAGGCTGATACTGGTAAGAAACCAATATCGTTTTGCCCGACCCGAGATTCGTACTCGAGACCTCAGAGCGGAATGGCACCACGCACGCAATACGCCATTGTGGCAATTATTTCCTACCTATCTTAAATAATTGTATGTTTCTATCAATATTGAATGTATTTATTACTTAGTAATAATGTTGAGGCTCTTAGTAACTAATGGCAGCCTAATAACCGTAAGATTCTGGGTTAAATTACAGTGCCAGGCAAACAAAATGATTATGAGTTATCGATTTGATAAAGTTCGATATGGTGATAAGCTTGCCCCTATCATATAAATGCGGCAAAATTCACAGGTCTCTACTAGTTGCGTCTCTGCCGATGCCTTTTAGATAAAGATGTGAACTTATAATTATATAACTAATAATAGTAATATAGGCTATTCATTTAAAAAAAATACCATTCATCTAGTTCCTTTGTAGCAAACTCATTTTATGAATGGCAGTTCTAATTTAAAATAGGAAATGAATGATTTGAAATATTTATTGATAAATTACTTTTCAATATTACATTTCTAAGAAAACGGACGGAGGAGCTCTTGAATAGAATGTCTTTTTTTTAAATAGAATGTCTTTTTTTAACAAGAACAATGTTGTAGCGCATTTATTTTAGGTCTGGTCAGGGATGCACCTATCTAGTGGTCATGGCCCGCCCTAGAATAGATGCTACGAGTACGCGACCTCGGCCCCCGAGCTACTGCAGTCACTACCAACTTTCCCTTCCATGAGTGCAGTATCCACTCCTACAGGCCATACTTTCCTTTCCCATAACATCCTCTACCCACAAACCCTATTTCTTCTCCCCGGCTGATGATGGGCAGCAGCGTCATCAGCGTGAGTCCCCTCCTGCGCTCGCCAACCCGCCTGCAAAGCGTGGCGAGTATTGGCAAATACCCCCCAAAGATGGCGACACACAAAATGACCAGGCCCCCAGTCCCCGGCAGCCCTGCTATTCCTGGCTCCGGTAGCGGCCACGGTAACGGCGGGGCAGGGGGTGCGAAGAATCCCCGGGTTGGACCCCGCTACCACCCTCGACGACGACTGGCCCTGGTAACACACAACATTCGCACTTTGAGGACAGACGAGAAGATTGTCGAACTGGAAGAAGAATTGAGTGGGTTTCACTGGGACATTATGGGGTTATCGGAAGTCCGAAGAATCGGGGAGGATACGATAACCCTGAAGTCCGGAAATCTGCTCTTCTACCGGGGGACGACCAACAGTCCCGAGGAGGTGTCGGATTTCTCGTCCACAGGTCTCTCATCAACAACATCGTATCCATCGAAAGTGTGTCGAGCAGGGTAGTGTACCTTATACTCAGAATATCAAAACGATATTCGTTGAAGGTCATACAGGTATACGCGCCGACCTCGACACACCCAGATGAAGAAGTAGAGGAGATGTATGAGGACATAAGTCGGGCCATACATACTTCCAAAACCTACTTCAATGTTGTTATGGGGACTTCAACGCAAAGTTAGGCATGAGAAGCGATGCAGAGTTGAAAGTGGGGAAATTTGGATATGGGCAACGGAACCTCAGGGGTCAGAGGCTGGCCGACTTTCTGGAAAAAGAGGGACTCTTTGCGATGAATTCTTTTTTCCAGAAGCCGCCGCACAGGAAATGGACCTGGCTGAGTCCTGACGGTTCTACGAGAAACGAGATAGATTTCATCTTGTCGACGAATAGACGGATGTTCAGTGATGTCTCTGTGATCAACAGGGTGAAAACCGGCAGTGATCACCGAATGGTTAGAGGCTCATTAAATATCAACGTCCAATTAGAAAGGCGTCGCTTGATAAAGTCTACGCTCCGACCTACTCGCGTCCATGTCCAAAACCCCGAAAGCTTTCAACTTGAGCTGGCAAATCGCTTTGATTGCTTAAAAGAAAACCTTGCAGTCGACGAGCTAAACAGTGGTTTGGTAGAAGCTGTCCATACGGTGGGATCTAAGTATTTTAGACCTCGCCGTAGAGATAGACCACAAAACTCTCGATCCACACTCTTGACCTCATGGCCGAACGTCGATCAATGGCGCTGCAGTCTTCCGATGACGCCGAAGCATATCGGCGGCTCAATAGACGGATCTGGAAGTCCTTGCGACACGATGTCCGTGCTCACAATACTGTGAGCATTAAAGAGACAATTGAGCGGAACGGAGGCTCCAAAGTGTTTGCAAGAGACTTGTCTATTGGGCAAAGCCAGTTGTCTAGGCTGAAGACGGACGGCGGCCGCATGGTATCGACGAGGGCAGAGGTATTAAGGGAGATCGAGAGGTTCTACGGACAGCTTTACACCTCGGTTGCCAAACCGACTGCTAGCTCGGCTGAAGACCCGAGAGCCGAGTTGATCCGATACTTTAGCGATGATATCCCGGACATCAGCCTGTGTGAGATTGAGATGGCCCTGAAGCAACTTAAGAACAACAAGGCGCCGGGTGAGGACGGAATCACTTCAGAGCTTCTGAAAGCGGGCGGAACGCCAATACTGAAAGTCCTTCAGACGCTCTTCAATTCCGTTCTCCTCGAGGGTTCAACGCCAGAGGCATGGAGCAGGAGCGTGGTGGTACTGTTCTTCAAAAAAGGTGATAACACTTTGCTGAAGAATTACAGGCCCATCTCGCTCCTGAGCCATATCTATAAGTTGTTTTCGAGGGTCATCACAAATCGTCTCGAACACAGGTTTGATGACTTCCAGCCACCCGAACAAGCCGGTTTCCGAAAAGGCTTTAGTACTATAGACCACATTCATACGCTTCGGCAAGTCATACAAAAAACCGAGGAATATAACTTGCCGCTTTGCTTAGCGTTTGTGGACTATGAGAAAGCCTTTGATTCGATCGAGACCTGGGCTGTGCTACAGTCTCTCCAGCGGTGCCACATTGACTATCGGTACATCGAAGTGTTGAGATGTATATACAATAACGCCACCATGTCGGTCCGAGTACAAGATCAGAGCACGAAGGCTATTCCACTACAGAGAGGCGTGAGACAGGGAGATGTTATATCTCCGAAACTGTTCACTGCCGCGCTGGAAAACGCCTTCAAACTCTTTCAGTGGAAAGGATTCGGCATCAACATCAACGGCGAGTATATCACTCACCTTCGATTTGCCGACGATATTGTAGTCTTGGCAGAATCGCTGGAAGACCTTAGCACTATGCTTGAAGACCTTAATCAAGTCTCCCAACAGGTGGGTCTTAAAATGAACATGGACAAAACGAAGATCATGTCGAATGTCCATGTTGTGCCCACCCCCATCGAAGTTGGGGCTCGACTCTCGAAGTTGTAGACGAATATGTCTATTTAGGACAAGTGGTCCGGCTAGGCAGGTCCAACTTCGAGAGAGAGGTCAATCGTCGAATCCAACTCGGTTGGGCAGCGTTCGGGAAACTTCGCAACGTCTTCTCATCCAAAATACCTCAGTGCCTTAAATCGAAAGTCTTCGATAGTTGTGTGTTACCAGTAATAACATACGGCACCGAGACGTGGCCTCTCACTGTGGGCCTCATTAGGAGGCTCAAGGTCACTCAACGAGCTATGGAGAGGGCTATGCTCGGTATTTCCCTACGAGATCGAATCAGAAATGAGGAGATCCGTAGGAGAACAAAGGTTACCGACATAGCCCATAGGATTAGCAAGTTGAAGTGGCAGTGGGCCGGACACATAGCTCGAAGAACCGATGACCGTTGGGGTCGAAAGGTTCTAGAGTGGAGGCCACGTACAGGCAAACGAAAGGTCGGACGCCCGCCTACAAGGTGGACGGACGACCTGGCTAGGGTCGCAGGAAGTCGCTGGATGCAGGCCGCTTCCAACAGGTCGACGTGGAGATCCTTGGGGGAGGCCTATGTTCAGCAGTGGACTTCCTGTGGCTGATATGATGATGATGATGATTTATTTTAGACGTTTCTTTTACTTGTATTTGGTTGTACTGATAATGATATTATTAGCTCTGCTCAGTATGTACCCCAATGTCTATTTCTTCCGCCAAGCACTATGCAGTCACTGTTGTGTTCCGGTTTTAAGGGCATTGTAGCCAGTGTAACTACTGGACATAATAAGACTTAATAGCTCATGTCTGAGGATGGCGAGCGCAGTGGAATACCAAAAAATACTTTGTATTCAAGATGTTGGATGGTGTTTCTACAAAATAAAATTATTAAAACTTACATGACTTAATAATGACTTCGTTATTATATTTCAGGGACAAATTCTTATCCCGCGAAGCAACAAGAAGAGAAGACGACATCGTACTAGATCGCGTGAAGAAACCCTCAGACCGAGCTACGCCTCCGAAATTTGTCAGAAGTAAATCGTATGAGTGCACAATTGAGGATAATGCACTTGAAGAAATGGATGACGAATCTAAAATAAATGGTCAAGAAAATGGAAACGAAGAGAAATCATTGCAAAACGGTGAAGTTAATGACATCGATGATAGCGATATTGAAGAAAACTCTGTGATAGAGAATTATGAAGTAGACCACATTGACAATGAAGTTGACGATAATAATAATGTTGTGGAAACAAAAGAGAAAGATCCTACTGATTCCGAAGTAAATATAGAAGAAATTAACGAAGAAGAAGAAAACGTGGAACAAGACGCAGAAAATAAAACAGAAATACAAAATGTTGAAAATATTGAAGAATCAAATGATATTAAAGAAAATGGCGATATTGTCAATGTACATGGAAATGACGAGATTTTAGAAGAAATCCTGAAAGCGGATAATGATGTAACGATTTCTGAAGAAGATTCTATAATTGATAACGTGTTGAATGAAAATGGACATGAAGCCAATTCTGAAACTACGAACGAGAGATAAATAATATTATATTATATTTAAATATTTGACTGATTTAAACGATAAACTAATGTAAAGTAAAATAAATGAGAAAATATTATTTTTATTGTATCTTTTTAGTCACGACAAAAATGTGACATTTCTATGCAATAAATATTATACATAGTTGCACTAATAACAAGTCTTAACAATTTACAATAATGATTCTCCAATGACCAAAAATCATACCAACCACCACACAAACACAATTCACGCATTTATCCCCGAAGGTGTATACAGACGTGCAACCAGGGCATCCAATGCCGATATATAATTGACCGTATTTTTTTTATATGCAACACATATTATGCATAAATTTTATTTTTTAATTTCCATTAAAGAAAAAAATATTAATCTCTTCTCAGTTTGACCACAGACTAACCATAAAAGAGTGTACATGTGTGTCAAACATATGGAAGTAGTAATTTATATTACACAAAATTATTAACTTCTTGATCTCCTCTATACAAACTTTAACTACCCCAAATTCCGTACTGCTCCATGCGCGTAATTTTCGTAAAAAGGACTACAAAGTTATTGCTTCACATATTAATACTGTCTTTGTATACAAATAACAATTTTAAATTTCTTATAAACTAAGAGTATTTACAAACATTAATTATTTTTAAAATTGAGTATTGGACATTCGGAGCCCGGTACATGTTGTCTCCAGCTGTCTTTATGAGTTAGATCGGACTATTTAATAATTCCTAAGTGGTACTTCGATTTGGCATACAGAAAGTATCTCTTCAGAACAACCTATAGCAGGTCCAGTCAAGTAGAATACATGTTCTTTCTATCCCCATATACATTGCCATCAAACCAATGGCGATGGAATAATGAACGCATATACATAAAGCAATGTACGTTCTACATCCTGAGTACTGTTTGAAGGTCGAAAACAATCCGCGCCCGTAACTGAGATCCCAGCTCCGAATAAATAGACAGTTTCTAACTTCATTGTTAGGATTGCGATCCCTTCCAAATTTTACCCGAATAATAGAATTCTGTGAATCGCAAATGGGGTTTCCTCATTTTATTATTTATCTGCACCTGCCAGTGTACCTGATAAATCATGTCTAGCTTCTACCTGTTCATAAATTTGACTCAATATACTTTATATTTTCAGACAATGTATTTGTTTATTCGAAAGCTATTTATTATATATAAGTATTAAATTGAAAGAAGTTATCTATATTTTGGGTAAATTTTAGATTTGGTAATTTGGATCTGAGTACACTACGATAGCTTAGTATGAGTTGGCGGGAGTATTCGAAATCCATTCTGAGCATTGTTACGTATGTATTCCTTATGATATATTTCTTCACTTTCAAAGCGAGTGATAATGATAATTGTTAAAGAATATTCTAGAAAGCACAGGGCTGATATACGCCACACAAGTTATAATTATAAGTGGTGTTATTCCAACATACTTCAGTTTCCCAACAAAGTATGTACATTAATGTCGGAGACACTATTTGCTCATATTATAATGGAATCAACATGCCTCGCGCCCTGATTACCAGAGTAATGAACGAGTTCGTGCAGTTATTTACTTGTCTTGTTAAAATAATATACGTGTCAGGTTGGGATACATCAACGTCTAATGACATTAATTAATGTATTAGTAGATGTATCGATATATATGTACTACGTACTAGATTTGGTGTTCCGAACATTCACCGTGTTCAACTGAATTGAAGGTGTATGGTTTATCGCGATGATCTGCCAAAAAAGTCTATATTAGGAATTCGAAACTTAATTTAACTTAGTATTTTATACGTAGCTAGCTGTGCCCACGGCTTCTCCTGCGTGGAAATCATTGTGTCATAAAGTTTTTCCCGCGTGAATCCCGACCCACGAGATTTGTTAAAATCACAGTAATCGTTATATTTCAGCCAATTTACATTAAACCGTAATTTACTATATAACTGAACTTTCCTCAAGAATTGCATTATATTTTAGTAAAAACCGTACAAAAATCCGTTTAGTCGATATTGAGAAAATCGATCACATACAGACAGACAGCTTTTTGACGTTTGTTTTATAATATGTATAGATGGGATAGAGAGCATTGAAACTAACTATAACGTGCCGCCAGCATCCGAGAGATATGAAATTGAAATAATAAGTTATTAACCTAATGTAGAGTTTAAAAACCTCTATGGACTCTCGCTGTTTATTTCGAGGCACACAAAGATAAATTCTTTTCTTTTTTATTGTACAAAACATCGCTTTATTCATTCTCTCTTAATTATCTGTTCATTATGGAACAGTGCTCTTTTAAACGTCAACATTTCAACTTGAAAAGTAATATTTGACATATTTTCGCATAAAAATACATCGAATTTCGTTTTAAAACAGTTTTATGAATAAATGCTGTATTGTTTGAATGTTAGGACTTTGAAAATTTCCTTTCAACGCGTACCTTCTGCGTCATGACAAGTTACCCAAAGGCTAGTCTACATAAAGGCACGAACAGCTTTGAAGCGTGAACGGGCCGGTGCATCTAAGGTACCACTATCTCTATCAAGATTTTGCTGAGAGTAATGTTAGGTTTTTTGGCCTGTTAGAACACTTAACACAAAAATTGTCGCTAGCTTAGTGACTGCCTCGGTGGACTGGTCGCGGTATAACTACCGGCTATCCTGAAGTCTTGGGTTCGAATCCCGGGATCGGTAAAGTGATGTTGGATTTTTCTACACAGTATCAGCCTGGAGACTAGAACTTATCTCTGAAATGGTGATAGACTTGCCCCTACCACATCATGGGAGTGAACACATAAGGCTAAAATCAGGTGCCCTGGTTGCACCTCTGCTTACCTCGTGGAAAAAGCCGTGATTTGTGTTTGTTTTGTGTTAACGTAAACAGCAAAATACCGTGAAAATTATCCAAAACGATCACGACGCGAAAATGTAATTTCCATGGTAATACATCAAACGTAATGTAATACAGCGCTGTGTTGTCTCGCTTACGAATAACCGCCCGTAAGAATGATGAATTACTCTGTACATGTGTTGGAGGATATAGCTACATACTGTCTGTAGCATGAATAGTAATACTAACTATTACCTACCAGCTGTTATATCAGTTATTCCTTAATAAGAGACTGTCTTTGTTTTAACTTCACGTCAAAGTGACCTCCTACATCTAAGCGTAAGTAGAGTAGGTTCCAAAGAGAACGTCGACTGACGAGAGATGATTGCCTCTCACCAGTCTACACAAATGTTGGTCTGACTTCAATAAAAAGTTAAAATAATCCAAAACTTCGATGACAGAGCTCTGTATGGATTGGCTAATGTTTTAAGATCCGAGGATGATTACGCTACATTGGTAGCAGTATCAACCAACTTTGAAAAAAAGGCAGTAATAATCCGAAGAAAGTGAAACCTACCAACCTCAAATTTACTGAAACTTTTTCTACCTCCATCCAGTTAACCGTTAATTTGATATCTGTCTCCACCATCGTACATAGCAATAGAGTTGAAAATAAAACGTATTTCCTGCTTTTATTTGACATAGTACCCCTTGCCCAATCCTCATAACTCATATAACCATGGTCGTAAAAAACGTCAATACACGTTCTTTAAACAGCAGAGCACTAAGGGCAAACACATCGATGCGGACAAACAACGACGACCTAGACACGTTCGATCTCAATATTTGCCCGGAATGGAATTAGGGATGGGACATTCGAGGACGAGGTCCCTTGTTTTGTAACTAACTCACCGAGGTTTTTAAGATCACAAAATTGCCATTCATAAATTCATTGTTGGTTTTGTTTCGTAACTTACGCAATCCTGCAGTAAGTATTGGTAAAATTTTATGAATATTTATGGATGTTTCTTACGGATAAGGGCACACGGCGGAGTGAGTTCAGATCAACGAATGCTACATTTTATTCCGCATATAAAGTGGGACATTAATTCCAGTAAAGATTCGCGTGAATCTGCGACCAAAAGCTAATTTAAAATTGAAATCACTTTCGAAAGTGTTTAGCAAATAAAAAGGCACCAATTTCCCATCACTGAGTATTTTTTTTCTGAGAGAATCCCCTCTCTATTCGAGGGATACAGTACGTCATCAGAGGTAATGAGGGCTATTCGCTCGCAACGGACAGGTCGCATATAACTGAGACGATATCAATACGATATGTACTGTGTGCTTAGTCTTATTTGTCCACGGAATTAGATTCTATTATATTGTGATTGTTTTTCTTTGAATGCTAATAATCTAGTAATGATGCGAGCAACACTTGTATTTTATGAAATTATTGAACAGTGCAAAAACTGATTTTTAATAATGATTTATGTTGTATAAAAATCCTAGTACTTCGAAACCTACTGAATCCATTGATAATAATAAATAAACAGTTCTAGAAACTTTCATTACAAACTAGGCAAGGCCCGCTTGAAATGCTTTTACCAGAATAAAAGTAATCAGAATAAATGAAATATAGCATGTGTTATTTGAGGATTTGTTTTGATGTTAAAAGAATTTTGAGAATTGATTAATTAATATAGACCTTCTTAGTATCGTAGTTTTATGTACGTGCGCGGTGTGGCGCCGCTCTGAGGCCCCGATTTAGAGCAACAGAGGCCGAAACAGCTGTTTTTAGAATTTTTATCTATCAGAATAATCATGTACATATATCACGCAAAAACTACTGCAAAACATTGAATGCAGTTTTCACCAATGAATTGCTAATGTAACTGAAAATGTAGGTATCATTTTACAGTGGGAAAATATAAAGCAGGGTTGTTATCCAGGAAAGCTTTTCTTTTTTGCAAGCCAAAGCTAGTTATACATAGAAATATTTTTACCCCTGTATCGAAATAGATATAGCACGCACTATTAACATTTTAACTCTTCTACGGTCGATTTGCGCTACAGCATCATTGGATGTGGTGAAGCTGGGCGGGCGGACAATCGTCTTCAGCCACAAACCAATTTGTATACATAATTTTGCGGCTTCTATTGTCTGTGGGCCGGTGAAACACTATTTGCTTGAATTTGGATACATTTGTTTGATGTTAAATGAATTTTAAATGCATATGATTGTAATATGGATTGAATATTGTTACAAGAGAAAGAAGACAGATCAGTTAAACAGTCCGACGACAATAACTACAAAAGAAAATAAAAACCAAAGAATTACAAACCAAAGAAAATAACCAAAGAATTACAGCTTTTCAAATAAGCCTTTTATTTACATATTTTGCCCGTTATGTAAAGAATAAAACAGGTAATATTAAATAGTGCGTCGACATTTATTAATATTTCAGTTTTCCGTTCCCTAAATAAGGACCAGAATTATCATTCCTCGCTTAGTGAGACTAAACCTAAAAATAATGACAATAAAGTCCAAATACAATATACCACAAGTAGCTTAATTACGGTCGGCAATGTACAATACAAACAATAATTCAATAATACCTGAACATCACAAGGCTTCAGCAATTCTCATATCTTTGTGCAAAGCAAATGAGGTAGTGCTGGAATAGCCGGCAGTCGGACGGACGCAACGCTGCGGACCGGAAATGAACGGGCAGGTCGGGATCGTTTCCGACCCTCCTTCTGATCTCTCGGAACTTGGAGTTAAGGATTTGTATTTCGTTTTAGTCTGCACCATTGTATAATTCAAGATCTCGTTGTAGATTACAACCAGTTGGAGCTGTAAAGACATGCTTAGTAACCCGAGGGTGCCTATGAGTTAGTTGCTACTGGTAAAACAATGTATCTGTGGGACAGATTACATAGTGTCATGTATATCAGTGGCGATGGGTGAACTTTTTGATAAGGGAACCCGATGAAAATATGCCTTAGTTAAAATATCGCGGGCAATTTAATAGAAAACGAAGACGAATATAAATAAACGTAAAAGGGAAGCCGGTAGGAATCGGGTTGTATGGACTTTTCACCACTGATGTATACACATGATTTTGATTTAGAGCGTTTCACATCTTCTGAGTAAATGCTACTACACTTAAGTTATAAGCCGACCAAATATAAAAGTCAAATTATCTATGCACCCTAATAAATAGTAATAAAATGAGTATCTGCATTAGCTGTTTAATACAGCCGTCATAAAAATATTTGAAACTGAAATAGGCCCTTAAGTAGTTGCTCAAATTTAATATTGTTCAATATTAAACATAAATTCATATCGTCTCCTTAATTTGTTCTTTGTTCGTTGTTAGCCTAAATAAATTAATCTCTCTTGTTCTTCAAATAAATTGAATAACGCGAATTAAACTGCTCATTAAAAAGGACTTATCAAAAGAAATTAATAATTATGAACTGAAGCTATAAAAAATGTATTTTGCAAATTATTTCAAAACGAAAGTAGAGACTTATCTTTCGTATAAGTATAACTATAATTACTAGGCTTTTTTCCAAGCTCCGCCCGCGTTATGTATTTTCTCAGTAAAAAAAAATATGTTAATTCCTCGATACCGGCTTAACCTCGAGGTCATACATAGTTCTGGTTTCTCTCACTGTCTAGAGAACCAGGACATGAGATAAGATTATCGGAACAATGGTGACTGTACCACCACTCTCCCCTAGGGTTGGCAAGGTGTAATCTAAATGGACTGGCACAAATTTATCTCCAAATTACATATCTAATAAAAATGACACCCCGACACGGCCTTAATACTTTTTTATGTAAGTGATATCAAATAAGTGAAACGAAACGAGTGACTGTCAAAAATAGTTTGCGCCATTTCGTTTGTTATTTGACGCGAAAGAGTTTCCCTTTGATACGTGAATAAAATAGCATCTCACTTTACTTGTCTGCGTTAGAGAGGCAATTTAGAATTTTTACTTATTAAGAATTTATTATGCATTCAATTTAATATGAAACAGATCTTAATACAACTCAATGAAAAATAGAAGAACGTGTAATTTGTTTCTATTGCAATTTTAGTGTAGATACTTATTTCAAACTGGTCTTGAACTTATTATAATAAAAATAAAATAATACTTAATCTGCTGTATATTTTATTTATATCCGATTGAAAACTTATTAAAAAAACAGTCTATGGTCCTACGTGCTGTACTTTAGGACCAAACAGCAACTAAGCTTCAATTAGCCGAAGCAAATTCTTCGCTTCGCACGTACGCTTCTTGTGGCCATCAAAAGCGGCCCGTCAACATAATAGTGACGCAATCCTTGCTTGCATAAATAGACGAGAGTCGCCTTAAGAAAGTTGCTGCAAGAAAATTACTCCGTCTCTTTAAGGCGTTACAAATGCAGGTCGGTATAAATCTAGCGATCGGTGTTAAGATTATGTAGTCTTCAGATGACCTTTTTTATTGACTTTGTAGGAAAACGAGCAAGCTGTCCTGATGGTAGGCAGCATCCGCCGCTCATGTACTGCAAACCCTTTTTAGGTCTAAACGGTATACCAGAAATAGACCGACATAATTCGGGCGATTGAAAGACGCAGTCTCTCGTTGATCGATATAAAGTATAGAAGTATTATAGCTTGTATATATACTGTACACTACCAACTCATAATAAACATCGTTCCGCAATTGCAATCGAGTCTCTTTTACTACAGAGAAGGCCTTAATCCACCGCGCTGGCCTTTAGCGGGTTTACAAACTTCATATACTTTCGAAATTCTAATGTAGAATTCTAAGGTAGGTTTCCACACAATATTTTTTCAAATTAAATCTCCACCGTTTGAGGGCCAAAAATCTTTAATTTAATCACATTAAATCAACAGTATTATCATTAATGAAAGAATATATAAAACAAAGGAACGTTTGAAGCGCACTTAATTGAGCCTACTTTCAGGCCTGCGAGGCATTCATTCATACACATTTTTCTAAACTAAATGAATCATTTTCATTACAAATATTAACTTAGGGCTGAACCTGGGTAAAGAGATTAGACGAGGGAAGCGTAATGCTGGGTCCTGAACACACACTAGGTAATATATAATAATAATATCAGCCCTGTATTATATACTTGCCCACTGCTGAGCACGGGCCTCCTCTACTACTGAGAGGGATTAGGCCTTAGTCCACCACGCTGTCCTAGTGCAGATTGGTAGACTTCACACACCTTCGAAATTCCTATAGGGAACTTCTCAGATGTGCAGGTTTCCTCACGATGTTTTCCTTCGTCGTTAAAGCGAACGATAAATTCACAAACAATACACACATGATTTTTTAGAAAAGTCAGAGGTAATATTAACCTGGATTTTGGATATACCAATAAACATTTGAATATTAATAACTAGCAATTTTAATTAGTCACCAAAACCAAAATTGGTAACCAGTATATGGGTAATGTTTAATTACTCTTTGGGTTTTTGAAAGCGGTACAATTTTTGTTAAAAAGTTTTTATTTTTTGCTTTTTTATGTTAGTAAAAATCAGTATACGTTGACGTCAGTATTTTAAGAGTTTTCTGATGTATTTTCGAAGTCAAGGGTTCAACAATAATAAAATTTATATGGGACCACAAGGGAAGCACCATCTTTCAATAAAAAAAGAATCATCAAAATCGGTTAACCCAGTCACAAGTTCTGCTTTTACAAACATAAAAAAAATACAGTCGAATTGAAAACTTCGTTATTTTTTTTAAAGTCGGTGAAAAAGGATTATCACTTTCTTTTGCTTAACTTTTAAAGGTGCAAGAAAGGAAATGACGAAGATTTAAATATGACATTAATATATTTAATGTTTATTACTAAGCATTTTGTACAGAGCGTGTGGTGCATATTGCCAGCCGTCTGACTGATGTAAAAAAACCTAGTATTGGCAACGAACCCAAAACCCCCTACTCTGGAATCTATTAAATCACAATGTATAAAAAAATACATTAACTTTGCTCATATTACAACTCCTCAGTTGTATCCTGTCCGTCAATGTGCGTCGGGCTTAAAGAAACTCGGCCGTAAAGTTAATTAAGAAGATTTTAGCGCCATTTTCTGTTTTAACATTTTATTTCTGCTCTAATTATTTTATTCATCTTAAATTTAGGTTGTTTAGAGTCCGCTAAAAGGTATCTGATGTCGCGGGGGCAAACAATTTTTAATTAAAAGACATTCAGCGGCTTCCGGCAGTAATATCCAAGAAGCCGGTAGTTGAAACATCATTATTTGTAAGAAACGGGATAGACAACACAGCAAAATAAATATTAAAATGAATAGACAGTGGTCGGTGTCCGCCTGTTGATTTCATGGTTCTATACTTCACCATTAAAACTCACCCTCTTATTCATAGAAATACAACAAATTAGCCAATCACAACGGCCCTATGTCTACGCACTGCAAAGGCTACCATGCCATCAGCACTGAGAAACAGGCTTGTTATCACAGCTTTATTCCGTCCTGAGATAAAAAAACCTCTATGAATAAGGGGGTAAATCTATAGATGGTTCTTCTTTTTTTTAGGATTATGGCTTCTCGGTTACAGCGGTGATTTTACCAATTTCAATAAATAGTGATGACCTAGATGATTTTTTTGCGGTCTATCTACATATCAGTTTGTTGTATAGATCGGGCAGTATTATTTGTTGGTGGTAGGATATATTTGCTCAGATAGCGACCACCATACACAAGTTTAAAATCCATTATAGTGGTCCATTTAAGTATTCCGCGTGCCGAGATCAGTCTGTGTATATCCAGTTCTAACAGGCCAGCATAATTGTGTCGACTGTCGAGGGGTAATCATCTCTCGTCAGTCGACATTCTATTGGACCTCACTCCACTTATCATCAGGTGCAGAGAGGCCAATTTGCCATGACCGTACCAAAAAATACTTCATGACATTACATTCAGTATCTACCCTGAGATAAAATAGTTAAACAAACATTTTAATTACGTTATTATTAAATTATTTGAAAGGATCTTATCTTCACCTATCACATCAACTCGTGTAAACCAAAATAAACTGTAGAACATATTTTATTACACCAGTTAATCAAAACAATAAACCGTCTTATTTTCAGTGAAGAAAATAACAAAACATCCATTAGTCAAAACATTAATTAACGTTTATAGACGTAAACACGAGCTCCAATAATACCCAGTAATTACACCGGCTTCAGTAATCATAGCGAATCTATGATTGAATCCAAATCATACAAAAGCGACATAAACAAACAAACGGAGATTGAAAGGGAAAGTACGGGCTTGATTAAGTAATCCCCTTCCGAGAACTGGAACGGACTTAATCACAAAAGCCCTCAAATCGTAGCGAAGTCATTGCGCCAATCAAACTTTATACAAACTCACTTGAACATCTGTTTCTGTTACTGATCTTTAAAAAGTAGGTCAGAAGGTGCTGGGGGCAGTGGGATAGTATTGATGAGTATTTTTTTATGTGTTTTTTCTAAATATAACATTGATTAAGGAAGACTTGGTATCAGTCGCTAGAATAGTGCTGGTCTGGGATTAGAGGTGGTGGTGGGATATTTTTATGTCTTTTGTTTATTTATTAATATGGGACAGCTAGTAGTTGTTATAATATTAGGTGCATAATAGAGAGTTCCAAAAAGTTTTTTTGTCTTAAGCAACCATCTGCGAAGCGTCTATATAACCGATTCCTGCCGGCTTCCCTTTCGTAATTTATGTAAAATCTAATTATTATTAAAGCCTTTTGTAGACCGCATTTATGCATATACCTTTGCCACTGATACAAGGTAAACCTGCCATAGTGGCGCACGTGTGTTGCGTACAGGGATCACCTTGTGTATATTTGGTTTCAAACAGACCGGCATAATTATGTCGATTAGCGAGGTGACATCTCTCGTCAGTCTACAATCTATCACGACCCTATTCCACATATCATCAGGTGCAGTGAGTCAACTTGTCTATTACAAAAAAATAATCACTTTACATGTCTTTCAAAGAAGTGGTAAATACAATTCAATTTATAAAAATATCTAAAGTCAACTCTTTATCCTGTCACAGGCAGGTATCTCAGGAAGGTGCTTTTGTTAGAAAAACTTATCTTAACGACGACAATTAATCTAGGTGTCACCTCCACAAGTGACGCACCACGCAGCTTGTATTAGACAAACTTTAATACAGTGGAGTTTTTGTTCCGGCTTTAATACAAGCAAACCTAGATCTTAAATGCGATAGATTTAGAACGCATTTCACCTAAAGTTTACGCCTTCAACTTGACTGCGAAATGGCGTAACTAATACAAGAAATTGACATTATTTTTCATTAATACAGTATTATTTATATTAGTTCTTGGTTTGGTGCCGTTATTTTTATCATACAATGAGATATCCAAGGCAAATAAAGCGCTTTATAAACAATATTTTTTCTTTGAAAAATCCTAATGTTTTGATCAAATATAGAAATCAGGGTTAAAGCATGATGCAGAAAATAAACGAGCGATTACTTCACCTGACGAAAACTATCGTCAGCCAACACTAATAAACGCGGGTCCTTCCGCTAAAGGTAAAGTTACTGTTGGATCTCCAAAAATCCAAAAAATGTGGTAATTATATTAGGAAGAACCGGTGACCTGAGATGCTTTGTTCATTCCTGGAGCCGTTTGAAACCTACGCCTCATTAAATTCAATTTGCATTTTGTTCACGGATTCTTGTTTCGGACAAATACCGCTTTGATTAAATATAAAGGCGTCTTTATTTCATAATATGCTTTGATGTACCACCACTTTAATTTGTAATCTTTTATGTGATTCATAAACACATTCTCACTAAGCGCATATTTTATCGAATATCATAGGTACAGCAAACTTATGCTTACTACACTTCTAGATAAAATATGAATAAGTCAGTCAAATAAGTATTATTAAATCAGCTGTATTTCGTTTTACTGACAGATATCATTTACTTAGACATTGGGGAAAGGCTCAGGCGCTCAAAATAATACAGCCTGTTTTTACAATAGTCTGATAAAAGGTATCCATCAAATAATGTATACCCCGATTGAATACAAAGGTGGGAGAATTGAGCAATTAAGTTTATACAACTGTAAATTCGTTCGTGTTATCCTACTAAATTTTTATTTGATGATTGAATAACCGGTCCTAAGTGAATTATAATTGCATCGTCTGAAATCTTCGATTCTGTACGTCAAGAACTAACGACATGTCCTCGACTTCAATTTCTTTACTAATTACTAGAAAGTAATTAGTAAAGAAATTGAAGTCGAGGAGTTTACTCATGCCCACGGAGGTAGGCAGAAACGCAACTGGCTTTCCGCTGTGTGTATTCTATTCCAATAAACCCATATCGGGTACAAATCCAGTCTCCGGTCTAATACTGAATAGAAAAATCTAAACCATTTGACTGACTCCGGGATCGAACCTGCGATCTTATTACTGTGTCTTACTGTAATAAAACTACACCACCTAGACAGTGACTAGTATTTTAATTAAGGAACTGAATTTAAAATTTTCAGCGTACCTCGACCACTTCTGAAACAATGGCGCAATTTCGCAAATAACAATCGCATTTAATTTAGTTTGAATATGAGTTAAATTAAAATGAAATTACTCCGTGCAACACATTGGTGATTGAAAGTTCGCGCGACAGGTGCGCTCAATTCGGTTCGCGTCAAACTTCAACTGTTCGTTACGGGTTTGCAGATTTTTATTTTTTACTAAACATTCCTTGCTGCTCTGCTCTGAAACACTTTCCCAAATGTCCTGTGTTTTCCGGGATGAAAGTAGCTAGTATATCCAGTACATGATCTATTTGTCGAATGTCGAAGTTGTTTGCAGTTTCCATTCCAGCATTATTAACTTGAAATATCGTTAAGATTAGTTTTATGATCATGTTTGGATTAATAAATGTTTCAGTGCATTAATTTTGTAATTTAGTATCGAATCAATTATCCACTGCATATTTATTAATATTGTTATTATTTATTGTTTAATAACTATAAACTACGAGGCTATAATAAAGGCATGGTTTCAAGATTGAGTAAGATTCAGTATGAGTTCATAAGAATAATATAGTCAGTATAATACTATAAACGATATGAAAAAAAAAATACATTTTATTTTCGTCAACAAGTATAATATGTTACATTTCACTTAAAGGTGAAGTCTCCTTTTAAGCAAAATATTGCTTGTATTGGGCGACTTCGCTCTTCAGTACAGGTTTCCTTAAACTTTCATTATATTTAGTAAGAATTGCTGTAGCAATATTACATAGGACGAGATATAAATTTTGTCAAATTTGAAACTAACTCAAAAGAATAAAAGTTGTGTAAACTAAGCGCACATATACTAAATACATATTTAAATTTATGGTCTAACGTTAAAGGGTTCACACTAAGCCATTTTGATGTTCTGAAGCTGATTTGAATCTCGACTCGTCTATCCCTTGTATAAACATTTTATGTTAATTAAATAATTAGCTAATTTAATGGGACTGGTGTTATTGAATAAGTGTCGAACAGTAATTATGGTTCAATCATCAGTCGTGAGATACGTCTGGCGCCGAGATAACTGACTGTGATTAGATTATGTTTAAGGAGTATTTTCACTGTACGTCGGAAAAGATACATTATTATCTAATTAAATACGACACAAAATATCGCCAACAAAATGTTTATATTCCATTTAAAACAAACTTACTCTTAGTAATAATATAATCGCGAATTTTGATAAAAAATTTGGAGTATTTATTAAAAGTATACGCAGCATCAGTGGCACCAGATTTGGATGAAATTTGCTACATGCATAGACCAAATATGTGAAGTCTGCCACATTAGGTCATCTTGGTGGACTAAGGTCTAATCTCTTTCAGTAGCAGAGGAGGCCCGTACCCAACAGTGATTAAGGCATATTTGTACAGGGAAAAGGCAAAGTCAAGAGTAAAACGTAGTTGACAATCAAAATGACGGTTATCTCAAACAAATACATTTATTTACGTTATAAAACGAAGTATAAGCGAAGTAATATTAAGATATTAAAACACGAGTAACCTAACAAGTATAGTTTGCGTAAAATCACTCATAGAATCCACAGCGTGATGAATATAATTAAACTAGAACTTCACTCGCCAAGTTTACTCAGGAAGTTAAAGTTCAACGTCATAACGGCGGTTTTAATCTATCAGCGAGGCAACTCAAGTTAGCAGTTACTTGCGACGCGCTGCAACCTCTGTGACAGTAACTTGGGAAGGAGTTACGTCATGCTGTCATGTTTGTGAATTTTAAAATGCTTCTAGATTTATAATTTGAAAGGTAATATAGTAACTAAGATTGAAAGACATCCCGGCATGATTTGGGATGATAATGAGAGATTAAGAGAGAAGAAAATTAGAGATTATGAAGATGATGGACGAGAGACGGGCCACGAAAGGTATTTATCGAATGTGGATATGGGTGGAAGGGGGCTTGAGGAGAACGTATACTGATCAAATATGATCCACGAAAAGGGCAATTCCGAAGTACCCTTAACCGGTGAAATTGTATGAGGAGAGCTATGAATTTGGTAGGGGCGAAAGAGGTTTGTCTAGATTGTACCATGTGACGCGCAATATGTTTTACCCCTATGGGATGAGAGTATGTGTGGCTGGTAGTACGTGGAGAGTATGCATGTATGGTTTATTTCTCCCATTTTTTTTTTTTTTTTTTTAGGTTCACAAAACTGGTTGTACACGGTAAACAGAGTTCAAGATAAAAATATTACATTATGTTCATTAACAAAAGTGAACAACCTTCTTGAAGTGAACACAACATGCATTAAATCTAAATTTCGGCTTAAATTATATTAAATAGCAAGAATATAATATAAACAGTTAGGGTAACAAAGTTTTTTAAATTTTAAAAAAACATTGTTTGTATGAATACTGGCGTTTATGAGACATCTAATGCCATAGGATGATACGCGCACAGCTTTGCAAAGATTAGTGATAAAAAAAATCCGTGGGATTATTACAATTTATCGGTATTTGTCACGTTTTCCATGTATCGAGCAGCTCGCTCGTCTTGACAAACTGCACCCTTAGTCAAAACACCTTTTTATAACCATTAAAGCTAATAAAAAAAACTTGTGGCATACCCTTTGGGCAACTCTTTCGTTAATTATGTCATTCACATACATTTTTTTATTTTTTATTTGATTTAACGGTTGTAGTAAGGCATCCTGGCTGCAGCCCCAGTGGTATAAAAAAGCAATCGATTGTAGTATTAAGTTCAGTCATTCGATAATAGCCTCAAACAGTGTGCAAACATCTTTAAACAAAAATTTATCACTACTAGTTAATTATTAATGATATATACATTAACCATCGCAGTAAACATGTTTAACCCATTACTAAACGTAATTAGCTAGTCATTGTGTATTTGAATTTAATCAGTTTGAGTTGGAATATCGATGTCAAGTCGAATCAAATGCGGTAATTGGTAATCAACTATGGCAGAAAAGCTAGTGGGCCATTTATCCTGCTATCAAATGTAGCTGTGAAAATGTTTTTATGTTGAGATAATATTTGTCATTTTTAGGTATGGCAAAGTGATCTCAGTGTGCCTGATGTCAAGTGGAGTGGAGTATAATAGATTGTCGACTGACGAGAGGTGATTACACCTCGGCAGTCGACACGATTATGCCGGCTTGTTAAAACCGGATATACACATGCTGATCCCAGAACGCGACACACTTATGTGGGTCACTATAGCAGGTTTTAACACTTTTGTACGGTGGTCGTTATTCGTCCGGATATAAAATATATCCTACCACACAATGCCAAGACATTTGTCAGTTGCCAGTAACTACACAGCATTTAATTCTAAAAGGAACAACAGACAATCCCACTTCATAAAACAATAGTATCTGCCCAGATAACGGAATAGCCTATAATACTGAAGTATGCAACACGGGCAATGCGGAAATCAGATATATATCATAACTTCGGCCATTCACAGTATTGTTTTAGAGAAGTCACGTGCGACAGTAAATCGTAAATTGGGTTTATCGTTAAATTGCTTACGCGATTTGATAATTCCGACCAAATGACGTAAGTTTCAATAGCTGTGCGCATGCAATGTTTAATTAAAGTCATGGCAATAATATTATGCGTTGGTTAATGAGACAATAGCGTTAATTTTAATAAATTTAAAAAAGTAAGATGTCCTAAGGAAAATTTAAGCTATGGAACATAACAGCGAGACAAAGGTCTCGGATACAATTCCACCTCCTGAGCAGATCCTAATTTTAGAAATAAGGTCCGCTTTTATTGTTAATTATCACTCTCTAAAAATTGTTTGGACAGAACACAATATACCGCGCTTTATTCTAGGACGCGTGGTGCAACCAGGGCACCCATTTTCCGCCTTGTGTTTTCCATCACATGATGTGGAAGAGGTGATGCTGACGCCATGCCGGGCATAAACCCAGACACTGAGCAGAAAAACCTAATATCACTGTCTGACCCGGATTCGAACGTGGGAGCTCAGAGCAGTGTCGTACCACGAACGCAAGATAACTGAGCCACCGTCCTTCAAGCGGAGCGTGAAGAAGCAATTATGCAGGCCGGCATGACTGTGCTGACCGTCCAGAGATGCTTGTATTTTTGGTCAGTTGTCATTTTCTATTGGCTTCACTTCGTTTAACATTGAAGTGAAGCCAATTGCCGAGTCCCCATAAAAAATGGCAGCAATGACTATTTGACCATAAGCCTTTTAATGTTTTTCCTTGATCTCTTCATCAATATTAATTTTATTAAATCCGCGTTAGATTAATGTTGGGAGACATCATATAACTTTTTACTCAAATAATTTCTTTATGGCTACCGTTATTTTATTAGCCCAATAAAAATAATCCGTTTTAGCCAAGTATCAAGGACCTGAAACTCAAGACTCCGGAGATTTCGAGTAATTTTTCTTGTGCCAAAATAATTACGATTCACGCCAGTCTTGTCACAGATTAATGGCAGAATCTTTCCAACTCGCCACTTTATGGCTTAAGTTGAAAGGACCTGAATATTAACGGCGCTTACACATGGGGCGAATGTTTGCTATTAAATCGCGTGTACGCGTTATTGCAGTTCGGATAGCTGTGATGGGTAAAGGATAGTAGTAGTATTTATTTTATTCAAATTGGACAGTATCTCACTACCTCGGTGGCTTAGTTATATTGCAGCACGACTGTATTTCTGAGGTCTCGAATTTGATCCCCGGGTCGTGCAAAAGGGTATTGGGTTTTTGTATTCAATATTGAAATGAAATGAAATGATTTATTTGAATCTGTAAAATGTTATACAATATTTAGATTCCGTCAATATTAACTCTACCACCAGTTCGGAAAGCAGTTTTCACCAGAGAAGAACGGGCAAGAAACTTTGGTGTTGCTCTTTTCAATCAGTTTAAGGTAAAGACTACAGTACATGATAAAGTGAGAAGAGAAAAAAAAAAAGGTTTAGAGCAGTTCATTTAATATTATCCTGGAGTCTGAAATTTCTGCCGATATCTACTCAGTATCAGCCTGGAGTCTTTCTGTCCGTTATGGCGATAGGCTCGCCCCCTATCACATCATGAGACGGAATACGCACGACGGAAAGTGAAAGCTCCAGTTGCGCGCATGTCTACCCCTTTGCGGATAAAAGATGCGAGAATGTGTGTTCATTAGTCAGTGGGTGTTGTACGTATCCTGAAAAATCCACAGTAGTAGCTAGTTTCGTGGACTCTCATTCCGGTAATAAATAGTAAGAACTTTCGCAAAAAAATTATAAGACCGACAAAAAGGCCTGTGTGTAAGCGCCTTAAATTAGTAATGAAATCCACTGGATTAACAGGAGTAATGTGAAAGCCCTAATGAAATGAATGCAGTGATAATTGCTTTGGATAATTTTGTGAACTTACCTCGTAGTTTAGCATCGTGCTGTCTCTCTCGCACGCTCGCACCGTTATTGCGGAAACGTCATCGTACACGATGACGATGATGTATAGAATATGCACGAACTACAGTTGGTGCATCTTTTATTTATTTAAACCAACAGTTGTTTACACATTTCACAACAAATTTAAATCATTTGGATCCATTAACTTGTGTAACGACCACTTAAAGGCTAACACAACATGCACACGTAGCAGTTGTAATATATATTGCAATTATGTGAATTAGTAATTAAGTGTGGTTGGGTTTATCTGTTATATTACACTATTTGCTACTCGAAGATTTCTACATTTTCAAACACATTATTTATTTATTTTTATGGGGACTATAATTAAATTTATATATTTTTTAAATTTTAGACTAGATTATGTAATTATTTTACAAAAGTCTTAATATATCAATTAAATAATAAGTCGATAAATGCTATTGTGTTCTCTAATCAATGCCAGTCTTAAACCCATATATAACTTCCTAAGCAGTTATAATTCTCTCGCTACTTTCCAATTACAGTACTTATTGAAGAAACTTTCCTCTTTCATTTTTTCCAAGTACCTCACGAATATCAATGAGATAATAACAATTTAGAAGTTTTCATACTTTAGAACTCTGTTCAATCAATATGCTGTCTTAGTCAAAGTGAGTGCGGCCGGCAGTTCGTAACGTGGGCTGTGAGACGAAAACCTGTGGGTTCAATGCCTTCACTCTTTTGTAATCGAGTTAATCTTAAATTTCTTTACAATATTTTAAGCTCTAATATTCATAAAATAATATTCATAAATTTTTTAGATCAATAACAAAACGCCTTATTTAAGCAAGTTTGGAAAAGTAGTCATATAGGAAGCATGAAGGTAATCATGAGAAGGTAAAAAGCTGTTGTATTTCCTTTTCAATGTAAGTGAATTCTCGTTTTCCGGTGCTGCTCTGTCAGGGCTGAATGCCTTTTCTTCTTATTAACCCCATTCAGGTTATAACATAGCATTGTGTCGACCTCTATTGTCATAATGCAAGCGCGCAATGGAGAGATTTTTTTTATCATTAATACTAGGTGTTGCTCGCGGTTCCGTGCGCGTGATAACCCATTCCAGATATGAAATATTTACTTACTCTTTACTTTTTGGGAATAAGCTAATCCAATTGCGAAATCAGAGTGCCTAAAGAATATCAGATCTGTGTCATATATTGCCCTAGTGCTGGCCACGGGACTCTTTTACTACTGAGAGCATTTAGGCATTTGTCTACCACGCTAACCTAGTGCAGATCGGTAGATTTCATATACCCTCAAAATTCCTATAAAGAACTTCTCAGGTTGCAGGTTTACTCACGATGTTTTCTTTCACTGTTAAAGCAAGCGATAATCACATAGAATATACACATCGTTTTAAAAAAGTCAGAGGTGCATGCTATTGGGTTTTGAATCTGTGAAAATTCGTTTTGGTGGTCTATTCTACTCCCAAATAGGTTATCCTCTGTGTACCAAACTTCATCTAATTTCATTCAGCGAGTAAGGTTTTTACTTCTACCAAATATCCGCAAATCTTAACAAATTTCAAAATTACTTTAGTAAGGATAAATAAATTACGTTACACGTAATATTTTTAAAAATAATCCTTGTATTTATTTATTACCGGTGCCCGCGGTTTCGCCCGCGTCACAAAGATATCCTCACGAGATTTTTGCAACTACGCAACCTCTTCAACAGTAGTCGTTATATTTCAGTCAATTTACATAAAACCGTAATGTACTATCAACTTAAACCTTCCTCAAGAATTGCACTACCTTTTAGTAAAAACCGTACAAAAATCCGTTCAGTAGATTTTGAGAAAATCGACCACATGCAGACTTGGGACTTTGTTTTATAATATGTATAGATTATTAGGTGCCATTTGCAATCTACCGGCTTACATATGGAGGTGCGCTCATACCAGATTTTGAGGAGATCGCACGTGCAAAAACCCGTAACAACATTGCAGATATGAATCACATTGGAGATGCACAATTCGATTTCCATCCCATCAAGAGACGCGGCCGCCATCTTTGCCTCGTTATCGTTGCTGTGCGATTAATATTTGCAAGATGACGTTTGCATACGTTTGTGGATTGCATTTTGGTAAGTAAAGCCCGAGCAGAAAAATAAAAAATGTTTTTTTAATTATCAAGAAATTAGCTCCATATTTTATTTTTTTGTCTTTTATGTTTCCGGTCAGGTTACAGTTTATTTTCGGTGTCAAACTGTGACGGCGAGAATTCGCTTTATTTTTTATTTAAATTTAGTTTACTTTCCGTAGAGTATACTTATTACAAGTGTAAGTAATAGAGAAATTTCATGATTCCTGAGAGGGTTGTGCAGTCATATAAAAAATTTAATTAATTTATTCCTTATTTCACGAGCCTATAAATGAACTGCTCTAAACTTTTTTGTTTTTTTTCTTCTTACTTTATCATGTACTGTAGTCTTTACCCTACACTGATTGAAAAGAGCAACACCAGAGTTTCTTGCCCGTTCTTCTCTGGTGAAAACTGCTTTCCGAACTGGTGGTAGAGTTAATATTGACGGAATCTAAATAATGTATAACATTTTACAGATTCAAATAAATCATTTCATTTCAGTGAATGCAATAATTATATGCATTATTTAACACAGGAATGAAAAGCAATATCATTGAGAAATTGTTAGGGCTAATGTCATTAAATTCCCTATTTCGTTGTGAAAAACATTGTTCTCAATGAGTTATTCAAATTTAGCCCTTCAAAGCAAGCCACTTAAAGCAGATTTTCTGTACGACAGTAGTCAATCTGTCGAATCCGTATGTTGTAGATAAAATACTTTACAATTATTCGACATCGACGCTCTGCCAATATTTCGTAAACCTTATTTAATTTACATGATTGTTTTATTTTTCCCAAATGGTATAAAATTCGTTCCATTAAAACAGAATAAAATTCAGTAAAGCAAATTAGTCCCCGATGACAGTTTAAGCTCAAAGTTAAATGTTTAACCCCTAGGGCGGTTAATGTTCACATTCTCACACCATTATCGTATAAACGGCAATTATAATATATCTATATGCAGAACAGTATATTGTTAATTTGTTCGTACGTCAAAATAACTGAACTGTTTTTGATAAAGGTTTGGTTCTGGCTAAGTAAGATTTTTTAATTTTATTCGAACAGTAAACTTCTTGCTTTCTATTAATCTTTTTTTTAATGAAAAACACAAAAATATTTTAGCAAAACACATAAAAAATTACATACAAAGAAAGTTAAACTTTAAAACAGTATAACAATTTTTTTGTTGATCACAATGTATCTGCGAACTATTTCCTTCGATTTCCTCAAGCCTGTATCGAGGAAATCGTCTAAATTATCGTGAAGATGCCTGCGTAGTTAATCACCTACTCTGTAAACTTGATGTTCATCAATTATAGCATTAAACTACCATTTGTTTTTTATACAATGCCCGTGGAAGTTACAACAGACGCTTGCGTCCGCTAATTAAATACATGAATAATCACTCAATCCCCGAATCAAAATACCTCACAACCAAAATACGCCACTACACCAACACATCAAATCTATTCTATCATGTTTTCCTACATTTGTATGAAAATTTCGTGATGGATTGTTTAGTCTCTGTGTGTTCAATATGCCAGCGCGTGCACTGTCATATTTCCTAATATTTATTGTAAGCGATGTTGAGACGAGATCGCTCGCATCCCGCGGGACATGCTATCTATTCCGGGATGGTATTTGCGAACAATGTTTGGCGTCTAGTTGTCGCCTGCAGAGTTAGAATTTTATATACGGTCGCTTACGGTTATCCGTTACTTGGGTCAACCGGGATTTATCGTATGTCGTTTAGTCTTAAGGTAGCATTTTGGTTGCGCATAGAAAGTTTTTGGTTTCCATTCCAGAATAAGCTTGTCATAAAAAAGGCCGGGAGTTTTGAGATGAGATGTTGATGATCAATCAATCATTATTTATTCACTTGTAATACATAGATAGTTACATAGTTAGAATTATAAAATTATGTTTCACTAAACATAATTTTATATGCCAGTATAAGGGTCATTATAGAGCACTCTCTATAATGACCCTTATACTGGCATATAAGTGTTTCTGATGAAATGAAATGCTGAAATGATAATGAATTTGTTTACGTTTTTATCTGGGATAGAATTTCAAACAGCGAACTAAAGCGCTGGTGGCCTCTGCCTACCCTTTCAGATAAAACCGTGAACCAATACATGCATAATTATGAGAATTTTGAAATACTCAAGTCGCGAACGTTATTCAAAAAGTTTGCAAAGAAAAATATTGTCTCAAATTATTCGCGTGAGTTTGAAATCAAAAGCAATCTTTGTTTTACTGAAGTCAAATATTAGGTTTTTTTGCTGTTTTTTGTACTGAAAAAATAATTTTCATTTGTTTTTGATAGTTAATACTAGTTTCTGATAAAACACAGTGCAATATACAATATGTATTTTTTCGTGTACAATATAATATACTAGCGGCTTCGACAGTAACTTATTTCTTTTCAATTATTAAAGCACATTTTCATATATTACAGACAAATAACCTTTGGAGCACAAATTTTGTCCTGATGTACAGTCTATAACTAACTATACTGTTTAATGTCTTTGTATGCTAACGTCCCAAGTCGGATAATATAGTCATTAAAAACCTTCGCATAACCTATCCTCTTTAATAATATAAAATATCATTTTCGTCATATCAAATAGCTGCATTCAAAAAACAGATCTATTCAACGTGAGAAAATGCAGTTCGCTTTATTCTATGAGTTAAAACATTCTTGTCACAAATCAAACGGACCTCGGCGGACAGCGCGGCCCCACACGTTACAGCCGTACTGCAACGGGCTGCAAGAATCAATTAACTTAGTTACCTACAGACTGCGGGTATCCGGTTGTAAATGTCTAAAGTAATTACTTTAAAGCTTTCCGTGATTCTTCTGGTATTCAACGGGGATATCACTGGTGCCTGGCGTTGCTCAGTCCATATATAATTACAGTGACAAAGAACTATTACAAAATGTAAAATTATAAAACGAAATGATGATTGTAAATGACGTATGCATGCTGTACACCGTTTCATAGTTAATTACGGGTGTTCTCCTTTTTTTTTCTTGTTATTACCCTAACTTGTAAACGTAATGAAGTTAGCCTACGTGATGCATAAAACATTTTTTAAATTAAATGTAAATAATGTTAGGGTGGAGTGGCTCATAATTTGGACTTTCGGAATTTCACTCATACCAAGAAATAAGCTAAGTGACTTCAGCTTAGCTGGCATAGCTGAGATATGGTTTTTATACTTGCGTGCAGACAGAACACCGTGACAACTGAGCTATACTCTATGTGTATAATTTATTCAGCTTTGCGAGATAAGCTAAACTAATTTAGCTTAATTATCTGTTGCCTCCCACATTATGCTGTAATAGACTATTTGTGTAGACAAATTACATAATTACACATTAGTGTCTATTACTAGGTACCTTCACTTGCAATACTACAAGTTTAAGAATTAAAAAAAAGTGTAATATTATCAATATATTTAATACATAATTCGTACATTATTGTTAAATACATATTTGGCACTTTGGTTAAACTTATTTTGCACATTGTCTAGGAACAACGAGTATGAAAATTTAATAATAATAATATAATTATTTATTGGCCAACCAATAAAATACAAAGAAAAGCAAAAGAAAGCAAATACAAGAAATGGTTACACAATGGGCGGTCGTATCGCTAAAAGCGATTTCTTTCAGACAACCTTTGAATGGACAGAAACAAGTGTAAAAATAGATGGATGTAAAAATAGAATTAATTTTTATTTACATTTTCTGGCTCGGAAAACCTAGCATTTGACGTTGCAATGCAGTTGAAATAATGAGAAAATAAGCATTTTGACGCAACTTCAACAATTATACCGGCTGTGTAATTGGACAATATCCTCTAAACGCAGTATAGCACCTAACACCTAATATAAGGCAAGAGGGAACACAGCCCGCAAAGTTTTCCACAGAGTAATAGCGTGGTAAAGGTAACTTGCGAACTTTTTGGTGTCTCCAGGACACCACGAAGCTGTGGTTCCGCAACCAGCTCTGTAGTTCTGCCGTGCTCGGACGTTCTAACTTTAAATTTAATTCCGTCTAAATTTATGTTGCGGCTTCCATTGAAATTTAGGAGATATTAACGCTGTTTAGTTCAAGGAATTTGCTTTTGGCACTTTGCTATGCTAGTTTTGGTCACAATTCGCGCGCGAGAGATATAATTTTATATTAGAAAATTCCAACTGCCATTTTACCTTTTTAAAAATGGAACATACATATTTCATGACGCTATAATCAATTAGCTTATCATAATTGTTTTCTAGTTATAGAATATTTATAATTAATTTAAAACATGTTGCTTATTTATAGATTTATCACAATTAATTTTGCGTAAGAAGTAGTGGACGGGACGTAATAAAAGAATCATTTTTGTACAAGTGAGCTAGCATTGGGCGGGATGCGGTTATAGTATATTATTTTATATATCTGCATGTAAAAGGTGGTCAACAAGCAAGTAAATGTCGACGTGGTAAGTTAAAATATCCGCCATCTTTCTACTAGACTCATATTTCAGTCCGTTATTATCGATCTGATTGTAATATAATTCTGACATTTGTGCGTCACAAATTTTTTCGTTTGGAATTTAAATAGACCCATTTCAAATCTTACTTCTAATACATAATTCATCAATATCAATTTCTTTGTAATCATAAAATTCTTATTTAAAAATCACTCTTATATCACAGAAGTAGAGTTCAGAATTCCCCGTGACATCTTCGTATTGGGGTGTTTTCTAATGGTTCGGAGCAGTTGGTGACGTCCAGATTGTACCTCTTGTTGTACCAGAGGAGGACGAGCAGGCACACCAGGCAGAGGATTATGAAGAACACCAGCATGAAGAGGAGATACAGCTAGAACAAACATTCACATATATTTTTTGCGTCCCTGCAGTTAACACTGGGAGAAACCTGCGAACGAGATGCTGGAAATGGGGGTAGAAAGAATGGAGGAAGGATGGGAATATTCTAGGATGTCCCTTTAAGGCCCTAATGTGTATTCGGACCACGAGGTATTCACACTTAACTGTGTGTCGCGACAAATGGCCCCAAATGCATGGGCGTGCATTCTGTGTGGAGACCGAGCGCACAAGTATTGCCCTAGGGGGGCATTAACTCGGTTAGGTTCGGTTAGCGCCATTCAGTATATAAGTTTCGAATTATCTCGCCAGAGGTCGTGTGGATAGACTCTAGGTACCACGGTAATATTTCTTCTGAAGAAGTTCACGGCGGGTTTTGGTAGGTATGCCGGTGGTATATAGGAGTAAGGGACTCGGTCCAATGCTCGCTTGGATGTTATACTCCCGAGTGACATTGAGCCGTAAGACCGATGAAACCGTAAACCAATATAACCGTAACACTCACCAACACCACTCCAAGTAGTGGAAGCGATAACGCGTTTTATCTTTAACAAAAAAAAGGTAAAATTTTCTACAATCAAGTTCTAAAATCAAGTATTCGTAGCTTTGTATTTGGATTTGTAGAACATTGTAGGCAGTTACTAGTCATCATGAGATTGAATGTCTCATATCTTAGGGTGACGACCGCAGTACTGTATAAATCAAAGTTACTATTATAATGAGCAGGGCAGTTGATTAGACAGCTTAACATGGCGCTAAGCTATATAAATAAATAGATTGAAGACATAAATAAACAAAAAATTAAACTGCCTTGAAACGCCACTAAAAACCAAAAAATGTACATAACTGGTTACGAATTTTGGAGTCAGTGACTAAAAAATTGAAACAATTCGGTGACAAATAAAACATGATATTTTCCAAATCGGTTCAGAAATTACCGAGTTTTGAGGTAACAAACACAAAAAAACACGTCAAATTGATAACCTCCTTCTTTTTCTGAAGTCGGTTAAAATACATTTCTAGCGCATGTTACACCCACAATGTTTGCAATTAAGGTTCTTTTTCGCGCGTATCCTAATTTATCCAGCCAGGTATTCACGGTTGTTTCAAAAATCTCTAAAAAGACAAATAGCAGTAGTTAAACAAACGCGCTATAAACTCGTCGTAAACCTACTGCCGCGGAGTAACAAGCGACCTCTCCACGGCAATGAATAACAAGCAAATTTACAACTTACACGTCTAGATGGAAAGTTGAAAATAGCTTTCATTAACTGTTAATGGTGTTTCGCGCCATTTCATCGACGTGCTATATTAAAATTATTATTATTGTATTTCTATTGGTTTACTGCCGGACTAGTTGCGAGATGTTAGGTCTCTCAAACATACTGGGTTCTTCATCCTACCCACAATAGCACATGGAACTCGCGAACAAAATTACTTTTAAAATTTGAGTACCTTTATTAGCGGCTACCTTTTTCTCTGATATTTCATTTTACGTTCCACTTTAACGCAAAAAATACTGCCATTGTAAATTTAAGGAGATTCTCACGCAAGCCTTTAAGTTATCAAATATCAAAACCACATTACCACCCGGCATCTATTCGCGACAATGTCCATAGCGACCTACTTTATTGTGCAGTGTAAACATTCGCCAATAGACGCGCTGAAGAGCAGACGTGACATCATTCCGGAAAACAAAGTACAGCGCATGCGCACTCACCACCAACGGGAAACCAATGGAATTATTTACAATAACCACGCGGTTCGGACAGAGACACGCTTACAAAGGTGCAGGTTCAAAAATTTTACACTTTTTTCAATTCTTTAAACACTTGATTACCTTTAACCATCATGGGAAGTACACGTTTTCATAAAACACAAGTCCTGAGTTGAATCTGTTTATGTTAATGTAACTGACTATAACACTTTAAATACTTAATGATGAAACACTTAAAACAAAATCAAAAACTTACCCCGAAATAGAAGAACATCGTCGAGTATGGCGGCATGGTGTTACCGTCGTAGTTTCTTATGGGCTACTGACGCATGCCATGGCAAACGAGGCATCCTGCCAACTCCGTTATGTAACCATTTGTTTGGTAATTTTTTATTGATTTACTTCTTTTCTCTGACGTTGTCAACATCTCGTGACGCAATCCGAGCACTGGCTGTTAAACAGCCATTCCTTTTATTCCTTTTTACTTGTTGTTCCGTTTGCTTCTATTTTTAAATAAGTTCCTGTTTATTTTTTTTATTTTTAATTAGTATGGCATTCTATTTTTAAAAACACTGTCGTATTCAAATATATTTATCTATAAAAACTATGGTTTTTAAAAGTAATATTAGATTAAAATCACCTCCTTAGTTTAAAAGAAGTACACTTGGGCTACGAAGGGTCTGATACTGGGTTCGATTTCAAGTTAGGGTAACAAATATTGTCCAGGGTTGTCTATTTGGAGAAAGACAACGCAGCTGACCAGGGTTAGAATTTGTGCTCGGTGCAGCGATAGATACACCATCAATAATATCGTCGGATGCGTAGACGCCGGGTGAGGCTGTTTCAGTATTTACACCCCTTATTTATGTTAGCATTGCAAATTAGTATACACCCTGTTTCATTATACTTTAAAATAATCATACCCTTCTTTATGAAATGTGCAATATGAAATGTGCAATAATTATACTAGCACTATTTTGTTAACCAATGAAAATATATAATATACTTTTCTTCGTTTTTAAATACCTACTAGCAAAAAGAAAACAATTTTAAAATTCGTAACATAACAATATAGAATAGTTAAAACCAAATATTTACTTTTACTTAGCCGAGTGCATGTTACGTTCTAGGCTACGAAAAACAGCGCTACGAAAATGTGCTACGTAAAACTCTACAATTAGCTACGGGTGCTATACTGCACGTAATGTGTTTGACATGATGTGGAGTTTTAATTAGCGTAATTTTGGGCTTTTCATCACGCTACCTCGTTTCAACAGGGTGGATACGCTTTGTGAAATAAAAATATACTACATTTAATTATGAATTAATTAACTACGTAGAACATGGAAGGTCTCATTTTCTCTATTTAGTACCGTCGCGTTTAGTTTCTGGACTCCTACCTTTGAGTGCACAGTCGGTAGGTAATTGAATCGGGGAATACAAATTAAAATTTAAAAACAAAATCCACAATCAAGGCTGTGGGAGAGGAACAATACGAACTAAGAAACTATTGGTACTTATAAACGTATATCAACTAGATATTAATGAATATAATATTTACGAGATACCCATATAAATACATAACTGAATGTTGAGGCTATACGTTTGATTTTTATCTTCTAAAATTATTTTTATATGTATTTATTTTGCAAAAATTATTTGCCTAATCTGCTGAGACGCACAAAAAAATTTATAACAAGGTACAAAAAAAAACAAAAATACAGAGAGGGTTTAGGCAACGTGCATCCCACGATACTGCCGAAAAGGTTCCACTTCAGGGGCCTTATTCTCTATCCCGCACGTTATTTTGACAGTGCGTAACAAGCACTTAACACAACGCATCATGTTTAGGACTATAGAAATTTGGCTTACAGAATACCATTTCACGCACATTTCTCGAAGATAACATGACACGGCCGCGTTACGCGTTTACACTAACTTACAGAATAAGGGCCCAGCACTAAATGCCGGGCAAGATGTGCCTGGCGCTGATTTTCTACTTGAACCTTTACCTAGTGATGAGTCAATAGGTAAAGGTTCCATTAGAAAATAGGATTGTGTTCGAAGAATAAAAAAATAAAAAATATATAGTTAAGACTGACGGAAAAATGTTGATCAAACCTTAAATTTTTTATTTCACATCTACAAATCCAGTAATTTGTTGAAAACTTTATTCTGAGGAAGATAAGTATAAGGTATTATTTACTATCGCGATCTATAATGACCCTATATACTGTCTGATTGAGATACCTTGCGCACTCGAGTTTATCAGCTCGGAACAATTTTAATGTTATTATAGGGCAAGACTGTCTTCGCTTCCATAACTCTCTGTTGTACTTTCTCATATCGCTTGTTATGAAAGTTTCCAAGTGAATTATGTTGTTACAATTTTAAAAGCAATTTCTTGTTCGAAACTCGGAATTTGCTGGAAAATCATTGGTTTAGTGGTAGGAGCTTGTGCTAGAAAAGTTTTCGGTTTGATTCCGTCGCCCAAAAAAAATTTTTTAAATGTAAATATATTCCCATAAACAATAGAAACACCATCCGACACCTTGAGTTACAAAATATTGTTTTATTTTACTACGCTTGTCATCATGAGACATGAGATGTTAAGTCTTATCACGTCCAGTAGTTACACTGGCTATAATGTCCTTCAAACCGGAACACAACAGTGACTACACACTGCTGCTTGGCGATAGAAAAAGACATTATGGTGGTACCTACCCAGACGAACTCTAACATATGAGAGCTCTACCACTAGTAAATCAAAAAAAGAACAGTCAACAAGTATTATGAACTAAACGTATTAAAATAAAAAAATGTCTAAATAAATAAAGTTTATGTTGCTGTCATAACCTAAACATGTTTGCAAATTTCTCGCGAGCGTGTTGCAGTCAAGAATGTATTTGATTTATAATATTTTCAAAGGAAATATATGTAGGAGTTAGATTATTTCCGACACGCACTGGATGGGTACGGCAGCCATAATTTAATAATACTATCACGCTTTTATTCCCATAGGGGTAGACAGTTTTCAGTGTAAATAAGTGTGCAAATTGTTAGCATTATATGTTTTATAGGTTATCTAATAGGTGATAGAAAAGCTTATAGAGCATTGATCAACTCCAAATTGAAGACGTTGTGACAGTATAAAAAATAATTAGTTTTTTTAATGTCTGTCAAAACGAAATACGACATTATTTCCAATAACAGCAAAATACAATATTTGTGGTCGCCCCTAAGGTTGCATAATATTTTTGACTAAAAGAACTTCTAAAACAAATATAGTTTCGTTGGAAATGGCAAACATGTTTGTTAAATTGAAATATATATTTTTTTATGTTATACGGTGACAACCGAGCACACGGTTCACTTGATGATAAGTGATCACTGCCGCCCACGAACATCTAAAATCCCAGAGGGTAGAAAAGTGCGTTGCCTTTTAGGTGGGAATACACTCTTTTTTTGAAAGTCGCCAGGTCGTATCTGTCCGGAAATGGTGCTAGTGGCAATAGCTTCCACAGTTTCGTAGTACGTGGTAACAATGTCGGCAGAAACGTACTATAATGGATCGCAAACCGCCGAGGAGGTGATGTGGATGGAATTTGGAGTTTTGTCGCGTTGTACGGTGATGAAATTCGAACTCGTGGATGGATAATTTCGAACAACTCTTCAGAGCACACGCCGTGCGATACTGAAAGATTTGTTTAATGTTTGCATGTAAATATATCCTCAAATTTTCTTGTAGTTGATACTATCTACGAAATTTCTTTGTGTTCTTTAATTGGTCGGTGAAGTTTCCGATGTTATCTTAAATATTATTTACAAGTTTTTCACATCCCTCGGTCCAGGCTAATAAAAGCATTATCAAAGCCCGGTCCTTCCAAAAACAGTAGTGACAAAAGACAAACAACGTTTGATGTCCTAATTTAGGTAATGGCAATAAATATCAACAAGTTTTCTGACAAACATCCCCGACTTGTCTCTAGGCTGAGTAAATTTGAACAAGCAATTATTTCAGAGAAAAATACTGCGTCAATATACGTTCTTTTAGTTAGAATTATTAGGAACTGAGTTAAGCTAACGGACTGAAGAAAATATTACCTTTTGCAATATTTTTGTCAACGATGTTTTTTTAGCATGCTGTGAATGGAAGATATAAATGTCGTGTTGAAAAATTTGCTTTTAGTTTCTCATATATCTTAAATTATTTCAAAATACAATATACTTATTTTTAAAATAGTAAAGGTAAAAAAGCTTCACCGAAAGTAAATTGCTTTTTCAGCATATTGTAAATGAAACTAATGAAATATAAAAAACAAACAATGCACGTATAAATATACGAAAAAACAAAATATTACGTTCGAAATATGTTTTTCCAGAGATCTGTTTATAAAAAACAAATTTCATTCATTTAATATTCTATAAAATATTTCGCAATTCGAAATTTCGCCGAAATTTTAATAACTCACTAGGGGCGTATTAATGAATCAATCTCACATATGAGTAGGATCTCAAGTATACATTTATTGTATTGAATCATCAATACAATTTGCGTGAAAAGCCGTTCCCGTTATAAAAGTATGTAAATTACTGTATCCACAGCACTATTTGTAGGACGCCAGTGCCAAATATTTAAAAAAAGGAACAGTTAGATAAAAAGTAGCATTAATGTCAATCCAGGACATGGCCTATCCATGTACCAAATATGTAGGTATGCAGTTTAAGTATGAAAAATAGACCACTTTCGATTTGACAATAGATTCACTCTCTGCTACATAAAACTTAACATTGCTAGCAGAACGTGTGCGTCATAAAAGTCTATTCCGAAGTTTAGATGCAATATTCTGTTAGTATTTTCTGTTTTTATACCGATATGTTCGCTATTTCTCGAATGAACTCGGCGATAGGTGCACTATTTTCTCTGCTTACTACGAGAGATCAGATGCGTGGGTAGCTATACCATGATACGAGTATAAAATGTCTTACTCATTCTCAGTGGTTAACAAAACGCTAAAGATATTATGCCATCTCAAGCAATCAGAATGATGGCTTTAGTCTTAGATATCTAGAATATTACTGTCGCGTGGCTACAGCCTTTTAACTTGAGTGCCGTTTGGGCAACCTTTATGTACACCACGCCAAGAAGAGATGGGGAATTGTGACATGACAAGAAAAATGTATAAATTGCTTAATAAAGACTACCGAGAGGCATTAGGTATAAGAGAATAGTTTTGTTTATATCTGCCGCCAAGCACTTGCTACAGAGTTCCGATTTAAATAATATTAAAGACATTATTACTTGGCATGTCGGAGTGAAACTCTTTACTTGATTATTTTTTACATGACCGGTAAAGTATCACCGGTCTATATTTATTTATTGAGTCAGTTATTCAATTATTGAAACACTTCTTTACTTCACTAACAATTTACTGCATAGTAACACTAGCGGAATGCACAATGTGCTCGGTTCGAGCGTCGAAACAAGACTGCTGAAGACTACTACAAGACTGCTACAAGACTGAGCTCTCGTCGTTCGGCCGGTCCTTATATTGACAGCAGTCAACCTCCCTCCTTTTGTAATACTTCCTCGATGTAATGATAGATGGCGCCAGTATTGCTCCGAAAAATCAAAGACTAACGAGGTTCTGCGGCGACAGGCATTATAAGAGCTATGTTATCAGCTATGAGAGACGAGAATAGAGCAGTACTTTATAAATATTTACTTTGACTTACCATCAGACGAGCAATTTACTGCCAAAGTTGCCAGTTACATTCTTTGTATAATATGAAGAATAAAATATAAAGTTTTCGAATAAAGAGAATGATGTACCCTGCACTCGATGTTTCTAGAAAAAAATCTCAAGAATCGAGAAAATTCTAGAGAAAATTGTATTTGCATTTGTATTGTGATATATATTTTTCAATTCCTTTTACGTTCGGGAGCGATTTGCGAAAAATCCAAGATAACAAAGTTCGACAACACGCGTTAGAGATGTTCTTTACATTTACATGTCGGGATGAAATTGAATTGTCGTAATAAGAAATATTTATAGCATTGAAAATTGAATGTCATGATTCTAGGATTCAAATTCTGGGTTGTTTGTTATAAATTATATTTAAGAATCAATTCCGAATTGTTTATGTTCTAAAATAAGCTGATTTTGATCAAGGCTGGAGGTAGTGTAAATTTTTCTGAACAATAAAATTTATTAATTTAAAATAAAACGTAATCTTGGTTACTAAGTAGCAATTTGTTTTAGTAACCATAATTTGTAGATTTAATAATTTAATTTAGGAACTATCTACCAATTCTTCATTAGTCTAGTAATTCAATGAAAGCAACAGTCAGCTATAAGTAATTGTACAAAGTATTGTTAACATGTTCCTGCATTTTTGTGTTTCTATCGGTACTCAGTGACAGAGTGTGCGTGGCGCCTAAACGTGGCCTCACGTGACGTGACACCACTATACCATCTACGCGTCATTACATACGCCTTGTAAATTTTAACACGCGCGCCTCCATTACGCTTTGGGAACATTTTTAATTTGTCAGATTGTGAGGTTTGCATGCTACAAGAGTTATGGCGGTTATTAGACGCCCACGTTGACGTTTAGGTAATGTAGATTCAATATCATTTCGCATTTAAAGTTTGAGCGTGATTAATGGCTTATTAATGCGTAAGCTTCAATTCTGAGGAATTAAATAGTAAAATTTCATCTTTATCTCTCAATAGGTAGGTAAAGCGCTATTTCACAGATGGTGTGGTACACTTACTTCCATCGTGATGGTAATGAATCCATCGCCATTTCGGAATCAAATTATAATCCAGCATAACTCACATATATCGCGGGCTTACTTTATAAGGTTTTATTTTATATTTATATGAAACTGTAATTACATATATATCACATAATTCAAAATATTTTTAGTGAAAATTTCTAATAATCCCTAACGATAAATAATGGGGGAACCATGGATAATTATTGTTTTTAAAATTTTTACCAACAAGAAATTTTTATATCTCATTTTTGGCAACATAAATAGAAATTAACATTGGACCTTGTAAAAGTGAGCTAGCGATACGTTTCAAACGCGAGTTTCTAAAAAATCAAATTTCCAATGCCCGACTTTAGAAAACAACTTCGAACATCGCAGTATACAGGCCAATTGCGTCCCACTTGCCATTACGCGATTTTGTAATTAAATGTTACATAAATAAGGATAAAAAATTAATAACACCATACAAATATCAGAAATGCTATAACTCATCGTCCGTTTGATTTACGATCGCGATTTAAACCTTTTATAACCGCAAAATGGCGCGCAAATTATACGAGAAAATTACATTACCCAATGGCAAAAAAAGATATCGTAAGAGCGAAGACCCTTTGTTAATATTTAAAATATTGACGAGCGGAAGTAATTTCTGTAAGAATTTGTGATTAGTGTATTTTTTTTGGCAGGATTGTAATTAGATTTTATTGTCTTGAGTTTTGAATGAAAATTTTGTTTAAGGATATATTTTTCTTTTTCATTCTATAAATTGACAAAAGAAGTCGCTTGGCTGATTGTGAGCGTTAACACGGACACTAAATTCAAATAAGACCATCCAGAACCTTTGCACTTGCACTTTGTACACACAGTTGTAAAGCTCTGGTACCACTGAATTACTCTCAACATTTGATATTTCTTACTTAGTAATATAAATGCAAATCTTTCTGGAAATGTTTGGATTTTTGTCCGCAGAAACCTGTGAACGGATTTTGTACATGGATAGACCATGTCCTAGGTTAACTATTATCGGCTACTTTTTATTACAATAATTTGCTCTACTAGGATATATGATCTTTTTAGTCTGGTTTTTGGGTAGATGGCGCTGGCGTCGTAGAAATGGTATTATGGATCGCTACAATGATTAATGGGTAAGAGAGTTATGTGGCGGGAATAGTCACGCTATAGTCGCGCGCAATACCCAATAATATTATATGTCTCAAAATACCTAGTCTCGCATGGAAGAATTAGGTTCTATGTGTGACCAACGCTTTGTCTATAACTGCCAACAGTCTCAGACCTGTTTCAATTCAAAGGATAGCGAAATAACTGATTAAAACTAGTACATCGACTTATTGGTTTTTGTTATAATGTATTTTTTAAGTTTTGTTTTTTATACCCGAACTAAATATTCATTCTATTAGAAGAGCGACGTGTTCTCGTCGTAGACTTGTAGAAACATATTGAAATCAAAAGCAGAGCTCAAAGACTTCGAGACCTCTATAGCACGATTCAAAGGCCCTTTGTGTTTGATATTTAAAAAGGATGTTATCTCCGAAATACGCTCGCGAAACATGTCATATCATTAAAAATAGATTATATTTGCGTTACAAAGCGAAATTGTTTTTAAATTACCTCGAGTTTTGTTCTTCGTTTAAATGTCAGACGAACGTTTAACAATGTTATTAAAAAATCATATTGAATATACACGTTGTATTTTGATATGTTTATTAATAATATATAATAATAATATCAGCCCTGTATTATATACTTGCCCACTACTGAGCACGGGCCTCCTCTACTACTGAGAGGGATTAGGCCTTAGTCCACCACGCTGGCCTAGTGCGGATTGGTAGACTTCACACACCTTCGAAATTCCTATAGAGAATTTCTTAGATGTGCAGGTTTCCTCACGATGTTTTCCTTCACCGTTAAAGCGAACGATAAATTCAATAAGAATACACACATGATTTTAGAAAAGTCAGAGGTGTGTGCCCTTGGGATTTGAACCTGCGGACATTCGTCTTGGCAGTCCGTTCCACACCCAACTAGGCTATCGCCGCTTACCTTGCTTATTGGATATGTTTATTAGGTGAATGAAACTATGTTTTTACTACCGCAAGAGTATTAAGCATTCATGTTGTGGGTGTAGAGATCTTGGTGGTGGGATATATTTTGTATTATATAGAAGGCTCTCTACACAAGGTGATAAAACCCGCCATAATAGCCCACGTGAGTGTTTCGCGTTCCGGGATCAGCCTCTGTATATCTGGTTCAAAGGAGCCTGCATAGTTATATCGGCTGGAGTGGTAATCCTTTCTCAGCAGTCGACATTCGATTGGACCTCGCTCCGCTTATATAAATAACAAAATATTCTGTGCAATAAAATAACAAAATATCTTTTCTTGGTGAAAAAAATGTTCTATATTGATGTACAGGTGTTTTAATGATGATACGTCCTATTTATAAATTAACAAAATAGTATATTTTATTAAGTATAAAAACAGTGAGATGATTTCTAGTAGGATATTTTTTTTCATAACTTTATTTATAAAAATAAAATTATATATAAATAGCTAATAAATAAGTTTATAACATTTGATTTCAGGCGTATAACGCATTTTTACAATAAAATTATATTGTTTAATAGAGATTGTTATTGCATAAATACATAATTTTACAAATGAATCTAACAAAAATTTAAAATACCCATAAGTTGATAGAATTAGCCCATCTACCGGTCATGATAATACATCCGCTCTCTATTAAATCATGAGCGGGAAATGAGATCGGCGAACCGTGAGGTGTAGTGGCGTCCTTACCCTCTCGATGACGTGAGTTATAACAGTTTTGTCCGAGCCGAAACTCTGTTTATGGGAGGGTATTACCACGCTATTTTTTCTGCCAAACATTGCAACGTTCCAATGAAGAACAATGGTGTCAGTTAATTACCATGATTTATAAGACATAGTGCCTCTTCATAAGTTCGGAATAAATCAGAGATGTCAGAGTAATAAACTCCTTTCTAAGTGTGGTTCAAACTGCCGATATACATTTTGATCCCATCAGATGTTTATATAAGTATAACATATTTAATTTAAGTAAATTATAATTGTTAATTGTACTTAGTATAGTGAAATATTGTGAGCGTTTTGGCTTAGCTGTAAGTTCACAATTGTGTATATTTAAAATAAAATAAATAAATAATAAAATGCTTGTCGTATAAATGTATAAGCCGACAAAATATAAAAGTCATACGCTAATCTATATTGCCAGATAAATAGTAATAAAATGAGAACTATCTGCAGTAGCTGTTTAATGTAACTGTCAAATAGAATTGTATTGAAACTTGTGAAAAAAGCTCTTAGCATTACTCAAGTAAAAATAGTGTAGTATATCTTATGAATGAATCCCTCCTAGCCGAATTTCGGCCACAGCGGCCGATGATAAATATATTCGTTATAGATGTTTTTGGCACAAATTTAGCAGTGGTAGTGAAGAAGTATGTGGTGTTATTTACTAACTCAATGACCCTTATAAAGTTGACACTAATATTATGATAAATAGTTAGAATCAGGCGACTCGCTTATCTGCAGTAACTATGAATAAGACAAAAAAAATATATTTCATTCGCGGTTTCGCACTCTACAATATGAAAGTGTGTGAAGTCCCCATTAACAAGATTGCCGTCCCATTCAACATCGACGGCCCATTCAGTTTTTAGCCGGGATTTTGTTTTATTACGCAGACGTAGCCTTAAAACCCTTACGATGTTTTATACAGGATGGTTCGAAAAGAGGGTACATAATTTTGTTCCTAAGGAATATAACTGACCTGCGGGTGATTTCAAGACAGATATTTGTGTCTTCCAGGGCTGTCTTTATCCGGGCGCGCAAGGGACGCGTAGCACCCAGGCGCAGGGACCAAGGAAGCGCAAATCGACCACCCGCCACAAAAAAAAAACCGAAAAGAAGCGCCAGTATCTTTGAAACTTGCAAAAAAAGGTTTTTTTATTTTACAAGGGGTTTGTAGCTTTATTTTCACGTCCTAGCGCCCAATATATTTATGAAGGGCTAAAGACATAAAAATGTGTCGAAATAAAATTGCGGCCATATAAGTATACTATAATAAAATTACTTAAAGTAACACAACAATAAAATGACGTCAGGATCCAATAAGTATTATTATTTACGATTAAACTAATAGTATGATTTATGAACATAAATATATTAATAACAGTATACTAACTACTATAAAATGTTTACAGTCCAAGTTTTATTTTTATTTACTTTAAATTTACTCATTTGTTTTTACCTTTGTTCCGTTAATTTGCATCATACTGTATATAAGCCGAGAGTCGTCGTTCTAAGTTGAACGTTTTGGAAAATGTACACTTTGAATTAAATTTTCTCACAGATTTAGATATAACACTTCTGTTTATACACTGCGGTAAGATTTAATTTTAAAAAGAGAAATGCTCCTAAGTTTATTAAATCAAATAAAATTCCTTATAAACAAGTGTTTTCTTTGTCATAAATGACTGTTAACTCTAGCTCTATATCTCATTACAGTATCAAAGAATACAACGTAGATTACGTATACAAAATATACAAAATTGAATATGAATTATTAATTCAGTACGTCTCATCGCGCTCCGACTTGATATTAAAATTTAATTGTATCAATTCTTTTTAGTCTATGCATTAATATTAAACTCACACGAGGCGAGATCCCATGTTTGAGGCAATCAAGTCTTGACGTTGTATGCGAAGAATTCTTTGTGTACCGCACTTTGGCCTTTGTTCTTATATATTATTGTTATACGCGCGGCCAAGCGACCCCACTGCACTTAATTGTAAATAGAGTGGGGTCTAGATAGAAAATAGACTGACAAGAAATGATTACCCCTTGCTAGTCGACATAATTATGCCGGCTTTTTGAATCGGATATAGACAGGTTAATCCCGGAACGCGATACACTTACGTAAGCACCTATGACGGGTTTTACCACCTTGTACGGCAGTCGCTATCCTGGCGGAAACGGAATATATCCTGCCATCAGCAAATTTATATGTTGGTACATTGATCGAGAGGCCTCTGCGACGCAACGTCCTCTTAGCACTCGCCCCTGAGGATGACCTACTTAATAGGTCGAAACTGGTCGGCGATTCCGACTACTTTTTATACGTGAGTAAAACCGTGTTGTTTTTGACTAATTTAATATGTCTCGCGTAAGTTTTAATAATATTGTTGATAAATTGCTTGGCTTTTTAAAGTCCTCATTACAAGGAGTTCGTAGCAAGTAGTCTCCATAGCTAAATCTACCAGTATTATATTATATAATCACTGCTTTTGAAAGTTGAGGCCATTACAATCCTTACGTAGAAGACAGCTCGGGTATATGAGTCATGAATCTAGAACTTCTCGTTTTATAGCACACGTAAGACCCCGTTAGACTATCGAAGTCATTGTTAATAACAATGAAGGTAAAAGTTTAACTTTAGGATAATTCCTTGATCCTCATATCCTATTTGAATTTCGGGTCGACACAACATATTTTTCTTAAACCATGGCTGGGGAGAAATTAAATTACTGACAGAAACTTTTGCTCTTTTCTAAGCAAGCAAACAATTTAAGTATAACAAAAATATTGTTTGAAACAAAAGTATATACATTAGTGTTCGTAAATTAAAGCTGAGGTATAAAGATTTACGGTCCCTCCGTCAATAATACGAGGAGGAAATTAGAGTGAACATAATTATAACAATGTTTACGCTCGCACTTCGAGTTAATATCGTGGATTGCTCGGGGGATTTCCGATGCCTTAATATCTCAGAGATTGGTTTTATTTATAATGTAATCTTTTATGTATGGGGTTGGTTGAATCCTGGTTCTGGCTACGTATAGTATTAGCGACTTTTGTAGGGGGAAAGGCTTTTCATACGAGCGAGGCCGCGAGAGATTGCTCGTTTCTAAGAAAACCATATAAACAATCACAATACGTTAAGGAATAGCTGCAGATTGTAGATAACTAATATATTTATAGGCGGTATTTCGTTTTTATAGATTTGTCGTGTATAATTAAGATACTTAAAGTACACTTTGTACCTGTTAATTGTTTATTTAATGTTTTGTTTAATTGTAAGGAGCGACACAAGTTTTAAACATAGTGCACATCCTAAGTTGTAACCTATATTATATTGAAACAGGGACTTTGACTGAACATTTCAGTAGCTTAGTAGTAGCTCTAGTAGTTTGAGGTACGTTCTTTGTTTAGTTACTCTATTATTTATTTATGCACTATATATATAAAAATGTGTGCAGACAGACTTAATACCGAAGGCATTCTCTCCTAGTCAACCTTAGGGTGGTTATTTTAAGGAAAAATTTTATCGTCGTTGTCAGCTTTTAGAATTTTTTTTTTGTTTTATGCTATTTTATAGCGATGATAAGATGATTCTTATTCAAACTGAGAAACATATAAGCCTTACTAATTTTTTATTAGATAAATTCTTTATTTTTTTATCTTCATAATATTGACTTCGCTTCGCTATATAATTATTGCAAAATTTTACTTTAATTATTGTGTTTGGGACTTCATTGTTTAAAGTAACAATTTCACAACAATTTCCGCGTATTATTTCAAATCCAATTAACTTATAGTTCTATGCACGTGACACGTTTCTAACTATAATTGCATGTCAATTATTTTGAGTGTAATTATACAAGCTTAGTTTAAATTGAATGTGAAGCAGAAAATCGGCATTTGGCCTATACTTTGCAAGTTTGGTTTATTTCAACCTAATATATATAAAGTTAATGTTTGTAGCTTTAAATATATACTTTTAACGTATTTTTACGGAATTAGATATTTTTTATTTCCCATATTTGTAGTAAAAAGACTTTCGATCACCTCCAGTTTGAGTTAAAGCTGGTGTTATAATGTTAGTTTTATTGTTAAATTTTTCAATAAATTTAGATGTTTGGTAAACCGATAGATCATCTTTTGCATTCATAATGTGAGGATATTAGTTTCAAGCATTCCTATATAAAACAATAGACAAATCTGTATCAAGTGCGGTGATTGACTCCGAGTGACACCGGAGCCCTCTCAGGGGATACAACAGCACCTGCCTTATCCGTTACTCAGAGGGCCGAGGATATAGAGTATTATGTGAGGGCGCGAACGCTCCTCGCTTTACATTTAAAGTTGCAGTCATGAAATTGACAGAGAAGTATGGAAGACAGTGACTTTACCGCGTCATTTTGATAATGTGTTGATAAGTGAAAACATATATAGAACGATGTTCGAATGAAGTGTGGAAGGAATAACAGTATGGAGATAATAAAGTTTATTCACAAGACACACAGAACAGTTCACACACAGTACAGTACTAAAGAAATAGAAGGAGACAAGAAGAGCGACAGTAAAAATACAGTGATAGTTATACGAACACAATTCTATTTGAAATAATACTTTAGCATATGTTAGTCTAACCATAGATGTGAAATTAAAATATGTCCTAAGGCAGTTAGTACTACATGAAGAGCGTTCTGTCGGAGGGGCAACATCAAACTTTCAGTACAAGTACTCCAAGTACTTTTTTAGGGTTCCGTACCTCAAAAGGAAAAACGGAACCCTTATAGGATCACTTTGTTGTCCGTCCGTCCGCCCGTCCGTCCGTCTGTCAAGACCGTTTTTCTTAGAAACGCTTGGAGGTATTAAGCTGAAATTTATATCAAATACTCTAGTCTATTCTCCCTTGGAGCTGTGAAAAAATCAAACTTCAAAGCTAACGCAATCAAAAGATACAGCCGTTTATGTCGCAAATTTTCGAAATTCGCAAGGGAATCAAAACCTACAGGGTATTTCCCGTGAACTCAGAAACTTGAAATTCGATATTTATCCTCAAAGGCTCATCCAGCAAAGTAAAGTCCTTGTCAATCTATTCCCGTGACTCCCGGGGGTCGGACAATGTCCCCCATCCGTCACGTGTGATATCCGTTACACTTACTATCCGGGGTAACACTTCAGATATCTTGACAAAATGTGTGTTGACGTGTATGAGATTGATAATGTTTCTGTCGCATACAGAACCGGCACGCAGGTACGTTATATGAATCACTAGGAGTTTGCGTTCCTGTGAAAAGCCTTTCTCGCTACACAAGTCCCTATATCACAGTAGCGATTTACAGGCCAGTATCAACTATTTCAAAATCAGATACAAATTGAATAATGTCTCACGAAAGAAAATTACCGGCATAAAAAGAAACCTATGTATTAATCCGAAACATTCTGTACAAAAAAATTAAATCGACAAAGCTGTTTCTGCATTTACTTCTAACAAACATCTAATTATTTTAAAAAACTTTTACCGCTATAATATTAGTTAGAAGTTAAGTAATCACGCCTTCATCCCTTAAGAGTTAGACAGAGGTGCATACAGTACTTAAACATTTCGAAGCGCTATCCGTTTCATGTCATGAAATCTCAAAATTAGATACGAGGTGCGAAATTGCGTTATGCACCGGTTATTTTTGATACTCTATAATATAATAGTGTGAGTGAAAGTAGGGATTATACCCTAACCAGCACCTATTTAGTAGTTTGTTGCCATATCATAAAAAAAAAACAATGTTATATTCAGTAAAAATAGTGCACCAATTTTTAAAACTGAATAGATAAAATTGTCGTCATGTCAAAGTGTGCTATTGTAAATTGTTTTTCCCTATATCAACTGAAAGTAATTAGACTAAACGTAGAATCAACAGCTGCTAAGTAACATAAACAGTCGTGCCGGATCCGTGTCAGGACCGTGTCTTCTCAGTAATCATAGCTTTGTTAATACGATCATCGTCTACTTTTAAAATAACTTGTAATCCGCTCATTCTATCCTGACTAGTATAATCGATATTATAACATATCAATATTATAACTAGTATAATCGACTGATACGTAGCTGAACGGACTCGAAATTCCAAATCTTTTGTGTTTTCACCAACATTCGTTTTTCCTACACAAACATAAAATAAAAGGGATTAAATACTTTACGTGACATAGAGAACAAAAAATATTTCAATTATAATCAAGAGGCTTTATTCCGTCTAAGGGGGCATATCCGCCTATTTACAATTATGGGAATTCGTATCGAATGATAGCTTTGGTCGTCATATAGTCATAAGAGTCAATAAATCCCCTAGTTATCTATTTGGCTATCAAAGCCATCCTTCGATAAAAAAAGCCCGTAATTTCAAAAAGACGGGTATATCCTCCTAGACGGAATAGGGCCTGACTATATATTTAATGTGCATAGGCGATTCGAAGCTTTGAATTTGTTCAGCTATTGTGGCTGATAACAATGCAGTTGATCTCCACTGTTCACACTGACACGGCGTGGACATTGCCCGGACACTGCACGGCTGTATGTAACCCTAACGTGATTGTACAGGTCGGCAAGAGCTTAAGGCATTCCTTAGCAAATTAATGTTACTTCGCAGAACTTGTTTAGACAACAATTCTCGGAACGGATGTAACATTAAATATTCTTTAATAGTGAACGGATACGGCTGAATGTAAATGCATAATCATCGTCCCAGGGGTAAAAAAGGTACGGAAAAACTAACTTAATAATTATTGAAGTAAAAATTATATTAATATAGACGCCATTTAATATTTTAAGGTTTTAAAATTCAATTATTTTATTTAAGTGGCGATAGCTTAGTTGGGAGTGGAACGGACTGCCCAGACGAATCTCCACAGGTTGAACACCCCGCACATACCTCTGACTTTTTGAAAGTTATGTGTATTCTTTATGAATTATCGCTCACTTTAACAGTAAAGGAAAACAACGTAAGGAAGTCTGCCTATAGGAAGCGTACCTGAGAAGTTGTTTATAAGAATTTTGAGGGTATGTGCAGTCTAATCCGCACTAGGCCAGCGTGACGAACTAATTAATGCCTCTCAATAGTAAAGGAGGCCAGTGCCTAGTAGTAGGACAGTTTTTATTTAATACACAGCTGCATTACTATTATTAAATTCAAATTAAAATTATCATGTTTTCTTCAGAAGAAAGATTTTATAAAAACAATTGCAATACAACTAGACTACCGAGAAGTTGAAGAACTCTTAAAGATATAACTTCGATAAATTTTACAGTACATGTCTGTATATTCGATCTATATTACTTTTTTCTTAGCATTTATCAGATATTTAAGCTGTCGGTTATCGCACAGATGGATTTTACAAGCCCAATGACCCTAGTGTAACAAATTAAATTATATTTAAGATGTCCAGATTGGTTTAATGACTTTTCCCTTCATAATTTAGATGAACAGCTAGAAATTTGCTAAGGTTTTAACACATGAACGTAATTATCACACACGAAATAATTTTATAAGGTCTCAGGGCTCACATAGGGGTTGTGGATACCGATTCATTTATGTCTACCGCTGAGCGATGTGTGAATACTGTTACGTTCCCTCGACATTCTATCCAATAAAATTAATTAATAAATAAAAATAAAATACAATGACTATTAGTATCAGAGACGTGATTTTTTTTGGAGATCTGCCGTGTTTACCACCGGGTGTACCCGGCGAACGGTGTACAAGCGATCCGCCGGCTTAGCAACCACGGCAGTCCCTGTGAGGATTTGGGCCCTACCGTTATCATCGAAGATACCAGCGGACCGTACGCTGGCGACCCACGGCTATCCGGTCTCAAGGCTTGGGAGGAAGAAGGGAGGGGATAGGGCGAAGGAAGAGAAGAGGAAGGAGAAGGAGCCATCTCAAGATAGTTGGAAGGGAGAGGGAGGGAAATGTTCGCGAACCCTTATAGGCCACAATGTGTATTTAGCAACCATGAGGTATACATACTGAACTGTGTGCCTAGCATATTGGCAAATGTGCCCTCATGCATGGGCGTGCATTTGGTGCGGCGACAGAGGCGTGATTTGCTAATCATGTCATAATAAAAGCAGACTGTTTTTGCCTGCCTGTCTCCTATCAGAATCATCATTTTTCAGCCCTTGAGTCGTCCACTGCTGGACATAGGCCTCCCCCATTGAGCGCCACAGGGACCGGTTCTGGGCCGCCCTCATCCATCGGACTCCGGCGACCCTGACCAGATCGTCGGTCCATCTCGTGGGGGGCCTGCCTACGCTGCGTCTCGTCTCTCTCGCCTATTCCTATCAGAATATGAGACTGAATACACGTGGCCACAAGTGAGTGTACAAGCTGTACCTCTGCCTACCCTTTTGGAAATAAAAGGCGCGAGAGTGTGTGTGTGTAAAGACGTTGTGTGTGTGTGTGTGTGTGTGTGTAATAGCTGATTGCAATTAAAAATCTAATTACACGTTGTTTTTAATCCAAAGAGGCGAGCAAACAATCTGGCCACCTGATAACCGTTATCAGCTGCACACACTTGAAAATACCAGCCGGTGGCTAAACCTGTTCAAACCACTTAAAAATAAAAACCAGCGGAAAATCTAACTGGGAACGGATTCTAGTTCGTGGAATGAACGAGAACATAATCATTTTGTTCCTATAGCGTAAGTAGCAAACGTGCAAGGATGACCATCGCTTACAGACACCCACAATACAAGGAGTATCGCGGATGTCCTGCCAGAGGGATTGAGGACAGGAGGAAAGTTGCCTGGGTTCCCGATATGTCGATTACCATATGAAACGTAGCAAGCCCATTCATGAAGTAGAGTGTAAACAAAATCTACAGCATGGAACGACAACTTCAAGCTCCTATTGTTAGAATAAAATCCTATTCGCCCTATAAAATAATCCTAGTTTTAAATTACATGTACTTTTGTAACTAAGTATTTCGGTATTATATACTGTAAATTTATATAATTGAAATATAATTGAATAAATAAATATAATTGAAAACATATAAATGATGTAGAATATCCAAAATGAAGCCGTCAATTACACGTCCTAAATACATCGTCGCTTGCCAACATCAATAAGGCATCAAATGAAATCATTAACACAATTTTATAACTAACTTTAGCTCGTACCGCGCAATAGTCCCAGTGGGATGGCGAGGCTTGACTCGCTAGCGGACAGCGTAGGCCCGCGGGAATGATTCCACTTCGGTGCAAACCTGTAGGATTACTCGGAGTCCCTGATGACCGTCCGTGAATGCTCCGTCAAATCCGAATTGATTGGTATTCCTTACCCTAGGGTAGCTACAAAATACCGATCATAAATGTTTGAATATCGGGAGAAACAAGTCTGGTCAGATTTTTTACGCGCACGTCAAAATGGCCCTACAATTGGTGGTGAATTGTCTCCAAGATCAGAATGTGGCGATTGATAAGAGTTACTCACCTCTCATAACATCGAAACAAAAATATAATTAATAAGACTCTTCATAGACAGTTTATTTTAGTTTATTTATATATACATAAATACCACCGTATACCGGTAAATATGTGACCGACATATTTACCTAATAACTATAAACCTACAAATCTTGATTAATGCTCCAATAATAAAAGCAATTTCGATAATACAGGACACAGGTAATTTGGGCACGTCGGCGACTCTTGACAAAACATTAGACGAGAGGAGTTGAGGGCCGGTCCTCACTCCTCAGTCCTCGGCACTCAGTTGATCGCTAGCCGCCGAGCTGAGAGCACGCGCCTCACTGCCTCCCCGTGCTATCGTAAACGTAACGTTTCGATTTCGAAATTTGAAAATTATTTATTTTTAAAACTTAAAGTAGAAAAGTTTTTTTCATTAAAATTTCAAGCTGTGTTTTTTGTGTTTAGTAGTGATATAAGTTTTGTATATTTTGTGACTTTTTGGTGACTTCGATTGCAGCATGTAAGTTTTTTAAAACTTTTTTAATAATTGTTTTATTTTTTTAAACGTGTTTTCTTTAAGAATACATTAATTTTTAAAGTTTATTTAAAACTTTTACTGACAATAGCACACGTCGCGTCGCGGCATCTGTTTAAGAACTATTTTCTTTCAGGTTTGATCACTGTAATGTAGTGACATTATTAATTAGCTTCCTTTGTGGGTAAACAAAAAATATATTACGTGTTAATAACGTAATAAACTTAAACAGATGATGACATTTTTAACGCGAGTTTTAAATGTTTTATTTAAATCTCGTAAAATTTTGCTAGTACCTACATTGGTTTTTTATAAAAAAACATGAAGGAGATTATTATTTGTTTTCCTATTTTCTATAATATTATTCCTTATTATTTGATATAATAATATAAAAATATAAGTACCCTAATTACTTTTTTGAGCGCGCAGTATTAGATAATACTAAACGCAGATGCGTTTACTTACTTCTAAACATTTCTTAGCAAAAAACCAAAACGGTTTCAACACGTAGATACAAATATTCTTAATTTTTATAGAAAAAAACCTGATATTACGGTGTTAAGTTATCTTTTGAATAAGAGTTTGAGGTTGAATAATATATCAAGTAAACTTAAATTAAAATAACTTGGGTCCAATTTGATTACCTAATTTCTCATATTTCCAAAAGCGTTTATTCAAATTGGAATCGCAGATATCTTGGAAGCCCTTCAAGGTAGACCCTTTATTGTTTAATTAAATTTTAAATTGGTTGAAATATGATAAATTATGTAAGAGAGGGCCTGAATAGATCGTTAGTTTGATTCCCGCAACAATTTATAAAATAGAAATATTAAAGGGTACATTAAGATTATTTTGGCTTCAGTAACTTAATACATATAACAAACGAATAATAAAAAGAACATAGAAAAGGACGAAACAGCTAATCACGTAGTTTGAATCACACAATATCGTAATCATCAAATACATCATCATGTTATTTAGCAAAACAGTTTTGGACGCTGAGTTTTCATAAGATTTCACGCTCAGTATAGAGTTTTAACACATTTATGACATAGTTGTTCGTTTTGTTCTAATATTCCTATAACTATCACCGATGGTAGGTCTCCCATATGCGAGGGACTCTCAGACGTATCACTTGATTTATCACTTGTGGTATATCTGCCGTATGCAAGGGACCGTCTGAGAGGTACCATCACAAAGTATATTTCTACCGCCAAGCTGCAGTGGGTATACATTGTTGTTATCCGGTTTGAAAGACATGGTGGACAGCGTAATTACTGGGTGTTATTAACGCCTTATTTCTTAAGGTGATGCACGTAGCGGAGTGCCACGCAATACTTTGTAATTCAAAGTTCTGTATGCTGCTTCATATTGTATGTGGGTGGTCGTATCACTTACTATGAGGCTAGCGGTAAACTCGTCTCATCAATCGATTGTATTAAAAAACACGATAATTAATTAATATAAAGCAATATTTTAGATTTTATCGCTTTTTTGTATTACAATTTTCTTATTTATTCAAAAACCGCGATAAAATACGAAAAATAGTTTTATTTTAATGTTTAATGCGCGTAAACATTAAAAATCTTTATGATAGATAATACCTACTGTTTGGCAAAGTAGCTTAAATATGTCTGCAAACTTTACTAACTTGTAATGCCTACAAAGTCTTAAAACTCAGTACAGTTTTAATAACTTTTATCAGTTTTAAATTGATTATACAATTCTCTATCGACATGGTCATGTAGGAGGCAGGTTGAACTACTATAATGGCACACGTAAGTTTATTGTATTTTTGGATCAGCCTGTATGTAACTGGCATAAACAGGCCGGCATAAATATCTCTCTGCAATCAATATTCCATGAGGAACCTATTCCTCTTATAATCAGGTGCAGTGGGGTCCTTACTGTGCCTGTATAAAAAGGATTATATGCGGATACGGGAATGAGCGTAGCACAATCTGGCAGGCTATAACATGGAATAAATATATCGTAAAGAATGCGGCGTACAGAATTGCATATGTGGTGTCGAACAGTCGACAATATTTTACAACTTGGCATAAAGATAGTATAAAGTATCCGGCGTAAAGAATTGTTAGCTGGTAATGAACAGTCGAATATTGCGTCGACTGTCGAAATATAATTATTTCTCAACAATCGATATTGTATCTGCATCAATATCATGACATTAGGTTTATTGATATCACTTCGCCGTAGCCATATAAATGGTGCCTATTATTTCTCTGCTAATCTTAATACTTACTAAAACAAATGCGCGAGTTTGAGATAATGTTGGATGTTCCTTAGAAGGACCTTCGAAGACTTGTGGACAGTCCCCCCCCGTGACCATGGAGCAAGAAAGTCACAATATAACACCGCGATAACATCCGCAAAATAGTTTTATTTCAATGTCTAACATTCGCGGAAACATAAATCATTATAAAAACTCACGTCGAATTGAATAACATCTTTTTTGAAGTGGATTAAAGAGTAAAAGAATTTCTAATCAGTATTTTATATACCGATTGTAACAGTGTTTCTTCTGTAACACATCCTCCCGAATGTTCTCCTAAAGGCAGTAAAACAATCTATTCGGTACAAACTATTTCGTGAAATAGCGCTATAAACTGACCTCCACTTTATTGTAATATTACCTACATATATGAGGGATACTGCGAGAAAAACAATGTGAGAGTCAACACACAGAGAGTATCAATTATAGTTATAGGTACAGAGTGTGGGGAATTTAATTTTCTGAGAAATTAAAATGTAAATAATACTTGGAAATTACTATCAATATTTTTATTTTCGGTCTATTTATACAAGTACTGACACCAAAGATTACCACCGGTTGTAAATAAGACAAAATGGCGATTAAATTATTTAAAGTAATTCCAAATCAGGCAAAGTGATATTGGGTTGTTTTACTCATTGTCAACCCAGATTCTGGCATTTGCAATATAGTGATAGGCTCGCCCCCTATCACATCATAGGATAGAACACACTTGGCGAAAAGTTGTTGAATTAATAGACCGAAAACTAAGCTACTTTAATTCTTGGTCTACAACCTATTTACATTCACATCGAAGTATTTATTGTATTAATATAATTTATTCTGTAAGCGTTTCATAGCACTTAATGCTTTCACTTAGCTTTAAATAAGTTGTTATCATGCAACATGAAGAGATGAGAATTACAGACGACGCGTTTGAGAATATAAAATATAAGGTATCAGTCCTATAACCCTGCAGTTCAATTATATTTTGTATAGCTTTGTATTAAAAGTGTTTGTTAATAGACTGGCACGTGGTCTTGTCGATACTAGACGATTTTGTGCTCGCCGGTTACTATTTAGTATCGATACTTTGCCGTCCAAAATTTTTAGTTTACCCACTCAGTCTTTATATACATACATAATCTTAATTTATTATAGGTAACCATCATTTTATTTTATAAATAGTTTTATCTGTAAGTGAAATTATGTAATTCTTTATGAGGAAATAAAAGATCTTAAGCAAAAAAAAAAAAATATTTTTTAACCTAGTAGCATGGTAAAGGAAGTTTACAAGAAAGATTTAGGAATTATTATGAGAAGCATTATATTATATATTCCTTTGGACACCTCACCCATCATATGATATGAAAAGCAAGCAGTCACATCAAGTCAGATTTCTGTGAGAATGTTATCACAACAAAGCTAGTCCGACCTTTCAGACAAATATCCGTTTATAAAGTAAATGTTATATACGTCATACTTGTATGTTAAGTCGCTTTGTAAACCTTAATATAACCAGACCACTTAATATATACTATAATGTTACAGTGCTAAGAAATAAGTACCCACTTTACTAACATGTGAATTTAAAAGGATGTTCTAGGTCACAATTACCCACTACTAGACCTAGGTTCTTTAGTACTTAAATCTATGCCTAAAGCTTTAAGATAAACTTTAAGCTTACGACCTGAGCTTAATTGCCCATTACTGTAGACATTATATCCGAAACGCAAATTATGCGATTATCTACAGAATTAATTCAGGAAAACAAGGACATTATAGTAATCGGAGAGATTACTTTTCTAAAAACTCTTTAAGCTCAACGAGTAATTCGGCTATAAAATAAGAATCTGCGGGTTTAATTCCCGCGGATATAGTTTTGCTTCCAAATATTTATTTAGGTTTGCGTGTTTTGTGTCAGAATTATGATGATTTGATACTCATTTGTACACTAATAAATAGGATTCTATTTACAGATAGGTCCATTACATATTTTCATTTATGAAATATAATTTAATCAGTATTATTTGCGACTTGCGAGGCTCAAGACTTATGTAAAGTTGGAATAAAACAATTTACGGATTCTATCACGATTATTTGAATTATTATTTTTTCGAACACTGCAGCCTTCATGATCACAGGGCGGACTGAGGTATTGGTCATCCGCAAAATCAAAGTTACAATATCCACATACATTTAACAATTACACAAATTTAATTTTAATATCTAACCTTCGCGTAAACATAAGAAATCATTATTGAGAATTGTTTGTGTGACAATATACATTTCGGAGGTAGGCAGAGGTATATAACACCATGTTAGATCCCATGTAAGAGGGCGAATCTATTTTTATTTAACGAGCACTGTTCTCCATTCGATTGTATAAAACATTGTATTTAGTATGACTGCAATAAGCGTGCGATGCATCGTATAAACGAGACCTAAGATCCAGTAAAACCTAGATAGAATGTGAAGCTGCAATGTAATGTGCTATTACGGGTCTAATGGCGCACTCTCTACCAAGAAACGGTATGGTGTTGGAATTCGCAATAGTTTTAATGGAAGCAATGTTTATTGTAATTGTTTTTATTGCTGTGAAATTACACGTTGCTTTGTTTTTTTTTTTAATTTATTATAATGTTGGGGTCATTTCAGCATTTTATTTAAATTTGTTATTTATAAGCGTCGATAGCCTAGTTGGTTGTGGAACGGACTGCCAAGACGAATGTCCGCAGGTTCAAATCCCAAGGGCACACACCTCTGACTTTTATAAAATCATGTGTGTTCTTTGTGAATTATCGTTCGCTTTAACGGTGAAGGAAAACATCGTGAGGAAACCTGCATACCTAAGAAGTTCTCTATAGGAATATTCGAGGGTGTGTGAAGTCTGCTAATCCGCACTAGGCCAGCGTGGTGGACTAAGGCCTAATCCCTCTCAGTAGCAGAGGAGGCCCGTGCCTAACAGTGGGACAGTATATAATACAGGGCTGATATTATTATTATTGATATTTATTGTCTTTGTAGGCAAACGAGCCAGCTTTTCGCCTGATGGTAAGCAGCATTCGTCGCCCATAGACTTAGCAATGTCAGAGGCACAACAAGCCATTGCTTACCAAAATATATTATGATTTATAGACTAGGTACAAGATTTTGTCGGAGTTGATGTAAGGTGGTTGGCTAGTCGTAAAATTGAGTCAAGTTTCTGCAAAACGTTTGAAAATATGTTACACCGACCCCACATTGGAGTTGAAAGCAAACGGTAGCTGTAATGTTTTATATGCTTGATAATTAACTTTATGATTATACAATGTTTATAAACAGCCGTAACTTTGCAATACGTTGCTCTGACAGCCTAAGATGGTAAGTGTTCAAATTATAATTAATTAAAAAATATTATAAGAACATATAATCTTATCAATAATTTCAAAACATTAGGTGAGACTGCACTTATAAAGTTAATTCACGATATTGGCATAAACTTCAAACCGAAAACAATATACGCGTACCACTGCTCAGTTTTCTTAGATATAGTCCTACTGTACCTCTACCAAGAGTTCGCGAGTTAATTCACTTTTTATAGCACTTCAGCTATCTATAATCTTAACTATTCTATATCCAGGAAATTAATATTGTATTTGATGAATTTGATAGGGGACACAAATTTATTGAAATGAAATAATTTATTTGAACTCGTAAAATGTTATACATTATTTAGATTCCGTCAATATTAATTATACCAGTTTGGAAAGCAGTTCTTACCAGTGAAGAACGGGCAAGAAACTCTGGTGTTACTCTTTTTAAAATCAGTTTAAGGTATAATCTACAGTAAATCACATAGAAAGAAAAAAAAATTATTTTTTTATTGTTTAGAGTAGTTCATTTATTTTAAATTATTATGAGGGTTTTTACGTTTCTTTTAATTCCCTAAATAATATTGACATTGAATTCTGACCGCCCGCACATACAATACACAAGATGGGCTATTGTGAAAGATATTTTTATCACCAATGATTCACTTCACAATAGGTGACAATAATCCTCAATTGGTACAATCAATTACCACTCCTTAATAATTGACAATATCAATTTAGGTACAATCTAGATTCATAGTTGAAACTAGCTGTAATTGGCAAGCTCTTAGGTTAAATTCTAAGCCCGCGCTGCAGTTGCAAAGGGTTTATAGGATTTCTACCGGCTTACCTTTAAACTTAATTGAATAAGTATTTTAAAGTATTACGCATTCATGATAAATGAGATGAATGGCTAAATTCACTAAAACTCCTCCTTTTTAAAGCCGTTTGAGAATAGTAAAATATCGGCTTTCTTCTTAAACTATTCATCTTTGACGGCATCATTTACGAGGCGGGTTAGGATAAAACTTACGAGTTAGCACTGTCTCATTGAAAACTAGCAAGACGTCATCTTTGCTGCGTTTCGTATAATCATTAACATTGCCGAAGGTCTTAATAAATGTTCTTCCATCGGCAATCATTCTTTATCCTCAAAGATTACTAACGAATTCCCTTTGCTATGTGATAGTTCGAAGTTCGTAGGCTATCGTCATTTGTTTACAAATGTTTACATTATAATTCTTGATCAAACACCATGACCTAATTTTAGCCGGTAATCCAGTATATTTACCTAAGACCCTAACCCAGGTTAACCCTTCTATTAGTTTTAATGAAGGACCCCCACCGTCCCTCGTATGTCCTTATATGCAAATTACCTAAGCAGTTAACACTTCGTCGAGTTATTACCGGGATTTCATTAAACCTTCTCACATTAAGTGTGTTGGAAATATTGGGTTAGTCAATCATTTTGTTTGTCTATTCCGTAGCGTGAGACGTGTTAATATCGGCTTCACCTATTTGCGTTAAATTATAAAATGATAACATTGAATAATCTGATATAGTATTGATATTTTAATATTTAAATAAAGTTATTCATAGGTAAAAATAGAGTATGCATTGGAATAAAAATTATAGTCGTATGATTGCAATAATATAATTACTTCATTAATTTTGTATTCAGTCAGGTTAATAATATGTATTCAAGTACTAATTATAAAATATAATTGTTAAAATCCAGTCCTACGATGGCTTCATTTATATTCACTTTCAGATTATTACGATTGATAAGTATTTTTTTTATCGTAGCACGACAGTGGCTTCACTGCAGCCGATTCAAAAGGAAGAGAAGCCAAAAGAAAATCACGACTGGCAAGACAAAAAAGCGTCCTTAGACGATCGGCACAGTAATGCCGGCTCACCTAATTGCTTCTTCACTCTGTGTTGAAGGAGCTTCCACAGCCTAATGGTGTGGCAAAAATATAAGTCCTCAAACCTTTTGCTTCGAGGCAGGATGAAGACAAGGTTGGGGATTCGACAGCCACACCGCGTAGTTATGTTAAAAAACCTTGTACACGATATAAAAAATATTCTTTCGGTCCCATTTAACATAAACAATTACGTTATAGCTTTACTCGGGCACAACTACTGGACACACGGTTTACTAATGAAGCTTCTGCAAATGTAGTTGATATTTTAGTCTGTCAATTTATGTAACATTTCGAGTAATCACATCAATCCTTATTAGTTCGCTGACGTGGATTTGATTCCATTACCAATAGCCGAAAATAGTGGACGTATCAGTTAAATTATATGTGGGCGTTTCTCACAGTCTCGAAGTTTCAATGTGATTTGATGATGAAATTTTTTTGTGCTAAATTATATTTTTGGTACAAAACAGCGATTTTTATTTAATACAGACTAATTTTTCAACTCAAATATATTGACAGGCTCGCCTCTTATCACACGGAACGGACAGAACACACATGGCTTAATTTTTTATTTTTTCATAGTCGGGCGGCAAATTGGCTTCATTGCACCTGATGTTAAGGGAAGTGAAGTCCATAGAAAGTGCTGACTGCTCCAGGTCCACCCTTGGTTGCACCTATGCTTAATCCTTCGGGCTTAAAGGCGTGACGTATTTGTTTTTTAAAATTATATGCTGCGATATCCAATATTACAATAGGCTGGCCATATATTACCATTAGGTATTATCTTCGGATTTGTAGGCAAACAATTTTTGAAACAATTGTGAATACATTGAAAAAGTTGTGCAGTTTTGCGCAGTTATCCAGGTGCTGTGATACAAAAATGTCTGTTAATCCGTGCTATTATACGCTCCCGAAAGTATTTTAATGCTTAATATACCGAAACTGGTATGTATTTGCGGCTTACATTAAAGCGCTGTTGGTAAAATCACTATTTGAGAAGCATTGTTATCATAAAGTAAAATTAAAACAGTTTTAACCCAAATTTGTCGCTCGGATTCTACCAGTTCTCATACTACTGCTACGTAGGATTAGTGCAACACTTTTTCGAAGCGAAGAAGATTTTGTTTAGGTTTTACGGCCGACCTGTCCGATGTAATCCTTTATTGGAAATACTATCTAGAGAGAATCGAATTAAAATACCCAAACTAAATATGCCTGACCTAAAAATCGAACTAAAGACCTCTCAGTCCACAGCCCACGCACAACTCCTAGACCACGATATCACTCAAATTAGAAACAAAATACATTAATCTAACAAAACAAAGCGTGTAAATCTTGGTTCAGTTAAGAGCAGGCGTGAGTCGTGACGCCGAGCCATCTTGTCTTGTAATCTGTAACTAACTTTGTACTTAATTGCAAATTGAATTTAATTAACATTCTTGTATATATATCTAACGTTGTAAAGTAGTGATCTATATCTTTAGACTAGTACAGGGAAAACAGATCCTGTACTATATACTGACTCATTTCTAAAAACAGGCATTATTATCTACTACATTTTTAGGGTAGTAAAGTATGGAAACCGCGAAAAAGGTCTGATCTGAGAGAGATCCTGTATTATGACTAAGAACAGGCCTTTCAATTACTGATAGGATTTTATATTAAATGGTCTTTTGCGAGTTTGTAGGACTTCACATGATATCTTCGAAATGTATACTTAAACTGATACACGACAAAGATTATACACACAACTTCGAAAAATTAGAAGTGTGCCTTTCAGTGGCAAAGGGTGAAATTTTTCAAAAGGTAACGCGAGGCAAAAGAAAACCTGAGTTTAACATATCGCAGCCAATTTAACTGAAAATCAAAACTAAGACAAACGGAAGTAAACCTAAAAGGGAAGCCGGTAGGAATCCGGTTGAATGGACGTTTCGCCACTGGCTTGTGTTTTGAACCTGCAGATCTTCGTTTTAATCCCTATTCTCAACCAGGATATCGCAGCGCAACATTAAAATTATTTTTTACTAGTTTCTTCATTGATACTTTGATAAATTAATTGTTTATTTTACCTTAATAATGATGTTTGCATTGTTGAAGATTTTATGGCTTTAACTTTATCGATGTTTGTATTACGGCAACTTTTTTGGATTTTGCTTTAACGCATTTTCATTTCATGAATAATGTTCATGCTGTAAATATAATTGCTGCCTCGTTAGCGTACTTGTACTGCCTGCGCGCTACGGCAGCGCTCTGAGGTCTTGGGTCTTTTTCTGCTCAGTATCAGCCCAGAGTCCGGAATTTTTGCCCGATATGGCAATAGGCTCGCTCCGTATCATATCATGGGACGAAACACACTTGGCGAAAAGTGGGTACCCTGGTGGCGTCTCTGCATACCACCCTTTCAGGGATAAATGCGTGATGTGTGTGTAAATAAAAATAAAAAAATGGTATTCCCCGTTTATCGCCTACTTATTATAGAAAACAGTGATATTAATAAATGAACCGTAACATAAAAGCAAAACTGATTGCAATGATTATTAAGTCTCGCTAACGATTACCAAATGTGGTTCCACGAGCGAAGCGTTAATGTAACGAGCTTAATGCGTTCATAAAATCTATTATTTTACTAATAAAGTAAATTTTACAGTACAAACATGCATTGGTTTAGTTTATCATTGATAGATAAAAATATTGGATGTATGTCATGGAAGTTAATATTGCTTTAAATATTACTGCCTACATTTTTCGTGTTATGTTTCTATATATTTCAATTCGTTTCTAAGTTTTAGAAATCCAAACAAAACCGCGTACCAAAGCTAAAAGAAAACAGAAATAATTTACTAATTATTTCTTATTTTACTTATACGTACTATACTTGTTACTTACTTTACTTGCTTATACTGAGGTACTTACCTAATATTAAAAATGCGAATGGTTGAATAAATATTTGGATGTTTGTATGAAGTAAACTCGGTAACCGCTAAATGGATTTGGATGAAATTTGGCACACAGATAGACCATGTCCTGGATTAAAATATAGGCTACTATTTATTGTATTAATTTGCTTCCGTAGAAAATATTTATAGCAGATTACGCTGGCGTTGTACAGATGGCGGTAGTGGTAGCTAAAGTGATTCACGTACTTTTGTAGCGAGAAAGGTTTTCCACGCGGGTGAAGCCGCGAGCAACACTGGTCATGAACGGCGACAACAGACAATTTACTAAAGATTTTAGCGAAATCCCGCCCGCTCAGAATCTAATAACCCAGTCTACGAAGTTAGATATTTGTTTCGGCTTAAATGCTGTAACTAGATTACTTTTTTTACTAAGAACAAAGTAATCTGCCTTCGATATAAAATATTCATCTTCATTCTGGATTTCTGTTGTGGCCCGAATGACTGAAGGTTGGTTGTATTTTGCTGAATAACGATACATTTTGTCGCCACCTTGATTATAGTAGAAGAGTATATAAGGATGTAGACTACCCACTGGAAGCCCCTCGATTCACTTCCCAGGTCGGGCACTTTGTATCGGTTTTTCTAAAACAATATACCCGGGGTGGGATTCACTAATCCAACTGTTACTGTAGTATTTTTTAAATTGCAGTCACCCCACAATTATGCGGGATTAGGCCAGTTTAAGGAACGTTGGAACTGAATGACAATCGAAAGAGCGTCAGCTACATCTGACAGACAGAGAGAATTCCAAACCGCAACAACACTCTCATCATACCTATCAGTTTTATAATATACTTATGTTGTTGTTATAATTGCTAGTCAATGTCATTATACACTTTGATAAGCAACATATAACTTTGGGATTGTATAACTGGGATTATTTAACTTAGAGGTATATAGATCTCTTCACGATTTATTGTTTAAACTGTAATGAGGACTACAAAACCCTGAAAATTTACGAGTGCTTGCTCTAACAATATCAGCCCTGTATATACTATCCCACTGCTGCGCACGGGCCTCCTCTACTACTGAGAGGGATTAGGTCATTAGTCTACCACGCTGAACCAGTGCGGATTGATAGGATTCACACATCCTCAAAATTCCTTCAGAGAACTTCTGAGGTATGCAGATATCTTCACACATAGTTTACACATACAAACGTCAAAGAATTTTACCCTTCAGACTTGAACCGGCAAAAATTCGTCTCGGCAGTGCGTTCCACAACCAACTAGGTTATACACTAAAGCTTGTTCCGCTCTAACCTACCTTTACCACTCAACCGAATTACCATAACCTGACCGTTTATCTAAGACTACATTATCTTTAATACCGAAGATGATTGGTCATGCAAAAAAGGATCCTATTTTTATAGCCTATTTAAACAATCCACCCAAGTCCGTAACATCCACTTTGAATTCACCGTAGCACAGATTATAAATTTGATTTATAAGAAATGTTTACGAAGAATATTTTCTAGTTAATTTTAGGCTTAAGATTTTGAATCAAAAATTTCTTTGTATTTGCTTATTTAGTTATTCCTTTGTGTATTGTAAGTCGTTTAAAGGAGCCCTCATTTTAAAGCTTTATTCGTAAAGGTATCTATTTTTAAGACTATACCATATTTTTATAAATTTTATGACGAGACTAGCAAATTCGTCTGATAGCGTCACGACAGCTCATTAACAATAGCAAACCTACAATGTTTCTACGTTTATTTGCGACTAAATTTAATCGCCTTAGTTACTCGTTTCGGCACCTATCACAATATGATGTGTCGTACGTTAATAAGTGATGCGAACCGTAGGTGTGCTTTACATGCTCTTTTCATAGATAAAGTTGTTATTTCGTTGCATTAATATGTATGGAAATAAGTTGATGTATTAACATATTTGTAAAACCACATTTGAAAAAAGAAGAATTCATTTAGGCATTAGTGGCGAAGGGTTCATACCTATAACCTAAATTATAATTAAAACAACTTACCGACCGTATTTTTGCATATTAGTACGTATATGGGTTCCCTTTTGAAAAAAAATACCTTTCGCCACTGTTAGGCACACATTACTACAGGCGACCGTACACAGCGTGTTAAAACCCGCCATACTGTCGCGTTCCGGGATCAGCCTGTGTATATCCGGTCCCAACAAGTCGGCATACTTGTGTCGACTATCGAGGGGAATCATCACTCGTCTGTCGACATTCTATAGGACTCCACTCCACTTACCATCAGGTGCAGTGAGGTGCTGCCGTGCCTGAATAAAAAAAATGTTTTCATGATATAAAATTGAGTAGAAACGGCCATAGATCCTGCGCATTACGGTTATAATATTTATTTAAGTCTGCAGCGGCATCAAAGACAAGCAGGTCAAGTGGAGGATTCCTGCGTCATGGTTTTCGGGGCTTATCGTGATTCCCCGTTCATTACCCGTGGCTTCTCTCCCGTCGTAAAGTTTATCGGTCTTACTTGGATTTTTTTCGAGATGAGAATTACGTTAGATAAATCAGGAAATTTATTCAAAGGTAAATCTTGCGTGAGATTTCGCTTGTAAGACATTTTTGATATAAATCGCCAAGTGGTTTATATACTAACTAGCGGATTACATTCCTCTGCCTTGTTTGAAACCTTATCAATCAATCGATGTTTGTGAGTTGTTCCTTTCCATAAATAAATAAATTTAAATATTGAGAAACAGACTATACTTATCAGGTCTACTATACTTAATAAAATTCAGAATAAGAAATAAAAAAGGTCAACACAAAAATCATAAACAATACGCAGTTGAGTGCTTCTCATGAAATTCGAGTCTGAGTGGGGTGAACGCGTCAGCTCGAGCTGTGAGAGCTCTCTCCAAGGGCGTGGTGGAGGCACAAATTACGAAACCTCCAATGAGTGAGTGTGATGTTTTAAAAGTGTTTCAACCAGCGAGAAAGTCACCTGATATGTAAATCTGTGTTTAAAATTTGGAGGACGGAAAAAGTTATCATTGCCTGTTCTGGGATTGACCCTGCACTTCTATCTGCAAACCACTCAACCGAATGACCGAAAATTGCATAATTTAAGATTTGTGCTTGTAATAGTTTCACTGGCTGGAAGGAACAGCAAATCTGCTCCTTTACTGTTGTAGTAAAGCAACTAGGGACCCCGTTGTTTATTCTAAATATTAATAAATGAAGCAACGTTCATGACTAAGCCTAAGTGAATAGTCTCTTATGTGAAAGTCCGTCTGGTTTATTTTTTTCAACATGCTCTATTTACAATGTTTAGTTCCTCTTCAAGGATATTGCAGCTACAACAACCACGAAGTCGTAGTAACTTTTGGTTTTATAAGTTGTGTAGAAATGGGTCACGTCCTGAATATAGCAGACCGTAAATGTGTTTCTAACCTTATTTCCAAACTAAAAACATTTGACATACGAGCCCCTGCAAAACATATCTGATTACTAAGCTATGACGTCACGCATGTTATGCAGAATAGTAAAAAATAGATGGCGGCTATAAAACTCGAGGCCATCAGTTAGATAAAGCGGTTATCAAAGAATTGTATTAATTACGCCAGGCATTCGAAATACACATGTTTGACAGGAATTTCCCCATACTATCAGCGTTTACAACCACAGATATTGATAATAATAATAATAAATCTTTATTTGGAATAATAATACACGTTTTTTTAAAAACACAATGTTCGGAAATATCTGCATTAGTTGGGTAACTGTGTCGCAGATATTAACGCCCACCTCCGTACAGTCAACAGTTGTATTCCACAATGTATAAAACTTATAAAGAACACTTTCTATAGGTACTACAAAACAAACAAAACAAAAAAAATACACAGTTATCTTCAGATTGATTTCGAAAATAACTACTTGTCGCAATGTTCCGTCCGATGTGATAGAGGGCGATCCTATCGTCATATCGAGCACAATTTATATCGTTTATTAACACCACCACTGAGGCAGTCAATAAACTAATTATAGGGATATATAGGGATTATTAATAACGGCATTATGTGAGGAGGATCGCTCGTCTGGAAAGCATTGTGTCCATGAATAGCAGCTAGATTTTAATAAAACTGGTACAGATCTTTGAATACACAAGTCTACGTTTTATTACGTTTGGAATTCTAAGCCCAAATCAAGAATATGTTCATTAGGATGTTTTAAATATCTGCTTTAGAATGTTATGGCTTTGACGAAGAAGCGCTGCGGAAACTCTCCCTCATTATATGTGTTTTATAATACTTATTTATAGAATGTACACTGGCAATTGTTTCAGCTCATAACTGTGCTTGGTGGGTAAAATAGATACAAACGTCACGCCTGTATCTCCGAAGGCGTAGGTAGAGTTGTAACTAGGGCACCCACTTTACGCCTGTATGTTTCGTCCCATGACGTGATGGGGGGTTAGCCTATCGCCATATCGGGCACTAATTCCAAACTCGGGGCTGATAGAACAGAAAAAGTGGGTCAAATAGACATACGATATATTATAAACTATCTGTAAAAAAAAAATTATAGTTACAAAACTGTGTAATAGGTATTCTAAATTGTACTCTAATGGTACGCAAATTAGGTATTATTGCTTCTAGGAATAGTTAAATCTAGGCTTAATATCAAGGTTGATGGAACATATTTTTGATTCCAACCGTAACACTAATGCTATACATTAGCAATGGCACAAAGTTGTAATAAGTATGCAGAAATATTTCCAAGAGGCCATGAAATAACCGTTAATTTTCAATCTGTCTTTAAAGAAATCACGCGAAAAAATAATTTATAACATCAATAACTAGCTTCTATAAGCAAAAACCTGATATTTATTATATTTTATACATTATTAACCGACTTTATAAATAGGAGGAAGTTATGAATTCAATGTGTAATTTTTTTTATCTGTGCTGCCTAGTTAACTTGCTATACAGGAACAAATATACGGCAACAACTACAGAGTTCAATTTTAATTAGTCACCGGCTTCAAAATTGGTTACCAGTACATACTTGTTTGTTAAGTTGTTCTTTAGTTTAAGTGAAGTGTGTTTTTGAAGGCATGTAATTTTTGTTAAAAGTTTTTTGCGTTTTTATAAAAGTGACTAACAGGCAAGCAGCCTGATAAACACTACGATTAACAATAACAATAATAATGTTCATTTCTGGGAACTTCAGATTGCAAACATAAAACATTAGATGCTATTGCACTAAGATTGTCAACATTAATTTTTTCCCCACTCAATAAATATGCTGCCTATAGCGTCGTGAAACTGGTATATTCTTAACAATACTTGGACATATTCGCTCAGACTAATACCATAAAAAAGTTTTTTTTCTCACTATTTCTCCAATTTTTTAGTTTATTAGGTTTATTATCAATAGTGGATCATAAAATGTACTCTAATTTATTTAATCAAATCAAATCATTGAAGGTTGAATAGAACGCCAAATATATCTTCTTTTATAGCCTTTTATATAAATCCTTAAATAGATTGCAAAATGTGGGTATCACGTCTATCCCCTAATGGCGTTACGATACGTAGAAAACATGGCCTATTTTATGTGCAATCGGGCAATAATGGAGGAGTTTGGGCCGCAATATGCTAGCTCTTTAGCAAGCCGTGCGTTTCGAAGTGCAGCGCAAGCCTCAGGGTCGATCGAGCACTTATGCAGGTTTTACATGAGCTGGAATTCGTGAAGCAAATCAACATATTTTTAATATTTTTGAACCTCTTAATTTCGGAATAATAATAAGTTACGCTCATAAGTTAATAGTTGCTTACATCAAACTGTTGCCATGGAAATTCACCAGTTACGGAAATACAACAGGTCTTATTAGGAATCCATAGATGCAGTATGGCGGTTGATAATACAAGTAACTCAGAACAATGACAAGCAAAGTAAGCTCTAAACAGAAATATTTTTTGCAAGAAGCATAATGTTTAGTCTCACGTCAGTGTGGGTAAAGGCAGAAAAAATAGGCGACAATATTCAGCATTTATTGAGACTTTAAACCTTATCACATTAATTCCTATATAACATACCTGAAACCAGGTAAGATCAGTTCTTCAGATTCAGATATTCATTTGACACAGTATCTCATGATTTGTCGACGGCACACGAATGTACTCGAAAATTCTAATGCATAATTCACTGCGAAGGTGTGTGATGCAGATGGCTCATGAATTATTTAGGGCTAGCATCGCGCCACATTCTTCAAGTTGATGGAGTTTCAAAAACCGAAAAGTGATTTTTAAATATGTCGTGTTATGGGAATCAAATATATCTTGAGAACTCGTGTTAATTTATTTATTTATATACTTTGTATACAGAGAAATATACCTTAGGATGACGCAGAGATAAACCAGGTAGGTGCATCTATAAATGGTGAGAAAGATAATTTTACTAAATATATAGCATATCACATATGTATAATAATAAAACAAATATGTATATATTATACAATAAATTTAAATATATAAACCTTATGCGTATAAGAATAAGATAAATAAATAAATATATAATATAATGTAAATCACGACGGCGATTTCTCCATTTTATTCCGCAGCCGTTGTCTGACTCTCATTTTAAATGCTAGCCGCGTGGTGGACCTTCTGATTTCGAGGGGCAGTGAATTTCAAAGGATTATAAAATTAGAATTTAATTTATTTGTAACACGTAAATCGTATTAATGTATTATAATAGCAATTGAATTCATCGCAAAGTTATGGCCTTCACTAAATTAAAAGCAATTATGAAAATAATAAATAAAGCGTTTGATAATTATAATTAATAATGAATACACATGTAACTTTGAAGTTCATGCTCAGAGATCCAATACTTCATATTAGTAATTCATCATCAGCCCTGTATTACATACTGTCCCATTGCTGGGCACGGGCCTCCTCTACTACTGAGAGGGATTAGTCCATCACGCTGGCCTAGTGCGGATTGATAGACTTCACACACCCTCAAAATTCCTATAGAGAATTTCTCAGGGATGCAGGTTTCCCCACGATGTTTTCCTTCACCGTTAGAGCGAGCGATAATTCACAAAGAATAGGCACGTCATTTTTTTAGAAAACTCAGAGATGTGTGTCTTTGGGTTTTGAACCTGCGGACATTCGTCTCGGCACTCCGTTCCACACCCAACTAACACTGACACTAACTCAAAGCCGGCAAAATATAACAACATAAACATCACTAGACACAATTTCGCTTACAAAACCAAATGAGACCTTCCCCTACCAGAAACCACTTAAACGCAGCGTTCTTAGCAAATGTTTGCAGTCGTAAAAAAGACTTCATTTTTTCCATTTCCAAGATACGAACCCGCACACAACGCTGACCGAGCCAAGCGTAAAATGACTTCTCCAAATGCATACTCTGGATGTAGGTCGACAACAATGGGAAGATTTTATGTCCGGGATAAAAGCGAATCTTTGGAATATCCTTGGGGTCTCAAAGGGGTTTTATATGAAACGTCAAACTTTGCTATAGAATATGGCTATTGAGGTCCAGGGACGTTTTATGAAATTTTAAATAAGATAAATATTATGCCAAAATATTTCGTAACTATATTTAAAAACGTATATTTTTTGTGTGAATTACTTCTATTTGCCTCATTGATCAAGTGGCGGTGAATGGACCATAATGTCCGACTTAATTTAAGTTTAGACACTTAACTTTTAAACGATAATATGTTATTTAGATAAATTATGTTTAAACCTATCCTAACCTAAGTCACCGACTCCAAAATTGGTAACCAGTATGTAGGTAATGTTAAAGGGATTTCAGATTTTTGATGGTTTTTGAAGGCGGTATAATTTTTTGTTAAAAACTTTTTATTTCTTTATTTTTTGTGTTAGTAATCAATACTGTTACTGTTTTTGTTCCCTCCTAGCTGAATTTCGTCAACGGCGGCCAATCTCAACGGAGATCAGCCAGGCACTCAGGATATGGTAACCCCAGCATAATCGCTCAGTCGCCCTCCATGAAGGCTGCGCGGTAGTAATAAGGGACTTTCTCCGCGAAACCAAAAACAAAAAACAAAGGTACTCAGGATATACTATAGTGCACAAGTATGTACGTTAAACTCGGGTTCACTCTCTGTTCCTTCACTTTCATTGTCGTTTTAGACGGCAAATCCGACATGACCGGAGAGATATCAGGTGCAGGACTTATTTTCGCCCCGACCCGAGATTCGAACCCAGGACCTCAGCGCGGTAGTCATTACAGCTACGCCATCAAGGCAGACAATTTTCAATAATTAAAATATCAAAGAAATAAATATAAATGTCTGAAATATAACTAAATAGTACGAAAGGAAAACCATTGACTTTGACATTTACGTTAAAAATCTTTATTAACCCAATTATTACTAAAGACATCCATAATTTCAGTTTATAATAGATAAATCACCTATTGTTCGCAGTCCTCACAGCGTTGTAGAAACCTTGGCATTTTGCCACGCTGTAATGTGACCCCAGAGATATATCTTAATCGAGTTCATCTTCATTGTAAACTAGCTATTTCTAATACATTTGACAATTATTGTACATTATTGAGTCATTAATCCCGTTCTGGATTCGACCTCTTGTTAGGCAATTATAATTGTGAATTTTTGATTTAATACATTTGATTAGTGGCGATATGGTCGGTACCTATCATATCATGGATGGATCTTACACGTGATGAAATGGAGTATTAGGGCTATGTTTACCTATTTTAAACAGGCCGGCATAATCGTGTCAACTAACTAGGGGTATTTATCACATCGTATCCCACTCCGCTTATCATCAGGTGCAAAAGCTCACTTTGCTGTGTCCGTGCATAAATAAAATTGTCCGGGTGACTCAATTCTGGTCGAAAAAGTGATGAACCCAATATAACTATACATAAAATAAAATAACCTTCCAGGCCCGGTAGTGGCCATTACACTTTCTCCTCAAACAAGTACATTAGGAATACCAAAATAACCCTTTTAAGGGATACATACAAATATGTTTGTATTGGTATTGGACTATATATATAATTATATATTTGTTAAGAGTTTTGTAGAGAGTTCATTGTCAGCTGTGTTCATCTCTTATCATTACAAAAAACTCTATATCGTATAACAAAACAAGGACCAGATGCCCCATTCGATTCACGTTAAATCGAGGCTTATTTAGTTATCGGCTTCGGAAAAAATGGCGTCGCGTCAACTGTCCGTCTCCATTATACCTCCAGTATACAGTGACTAGCGTTCCGACAAACCACGCTCACAAAATCTAGTTAACAATAACCTAATTCGCTATTCAATTTAGCCAATAACGAGCGATTGAAATGGATTTTTACTTTTAATTGTTATGGCAAAGAGAATTAAATTTATACTCGGCTTTTAGTAAGTCTCAATATGAATATAATGTCGGGGAAATATGCTCCACGTCTGCTTAACTGCTCGCGCTTAATGCGTGAGGTTGAGTTTTGTACAGTACATTGTCCATAATATATAAAATATACACAATACAGATTCTTATTAAATTTCTCATGTTATAGTGTTTACAGAATTAAAATCTATCCAATATTCAAGAAAACAAACGGTTATATCAAAATTGACCGTTGTATTTGTCTTTTAATCATATTATGGACCCTCTCGTAAACAAATACTTCCTCAAAACTAATTCCCCAGTTCCTACCTTATTTTTATTCTTACACATTCTAACATCACAAAGTTTAAATGTTGCCAGACCTTTTACGACGTCGCGGAAATGGACCAGGCCTCTCGGCAACGATTTCGAATCGGCGCACGAAATTCTTCGGAACATTGAGTGGAATAATATTGTCAGGTAACTTGAAAATGAAGGGGAGGTTTGAGAGAGGTTTGGAGGGATATTTTGTTTCAGGAGGAGGTACGGGCTAATTTAAAAAAAGAACTAATATATAGAGGCAAAGTTTGTAGCTACAGTAGTTACGGACTTTAGGTTTTTGTACGCTTAAGTAGGCGATTTAAAAAACCTGCTGAGTAGTGAATTTGATTACTTTTCCTAAACTTTGCTGGTTGTAGGATATATTTTATATCCGCCTGGATAGCGACCACCGTACACAAGGTGTTAAAACCCGCCATAATGGCCCACGTAAGTGTGTCTCGTTCCGGGACCATCCTGTGTATATCCGGTTCCAACAGGCCGGCATAATTATGACAACTGCCGAGGGGTAATCATCTCTCATCAGTAGACATCCTATTAGACACCATTCCACTTATCATCAGGTACAGTGGGGTAACTTTGCCGTGTATGTATGTAAAAAAAACTTCTTTTTAACGAGAAAATATTTTCCTTCAAGTAAAACGATAATAAAAAGTTTGTGATAGCTATGCAAAATACTTATAAATAAATGACAATAATTACTATATGTACGTACGAACTTCAAGCCAGTAAAACATTCATATATTTTTTGACTTGGGCAACACTTTGTCAGAATTAAATTCTTACCTGTAAACAAAATAGGCTTCGCATTAAGGGACGGAAATAACTAGTTTAAATTCTACCTTTACAAGAATGATCTTATTTTTCCCAACGAACGATGAGACGAGCAAGACAATAGGCTAATAGTACATGTTAAGCTAGCCGATAGAAATCATAAAGTGGCATTGAGCATTCAAAACCCATGAAAATTTCGTAATACGTACATACATTACGAAATATTTACACGTCAACAAATGTATATACAATAATTTGATTAAATTATTTGGCATTAGTTTGTGAAACGTTTGTATTGTACGGGGCGAACAAATCAATTAATTTGGGCTTACGGTTGCCATGGCGACCGAGTTTAATGAATAGAATTGTTGCGGTTAAAGCTGTGGGATGTTCCTAATTGTTTGCCAAATATATCAAAATTTGATATTTATTAGATACATTTGTCATGTTAAAGACAATTACAAAATGTAAGCCGCTAACAAACATGGGACCTGTTCCCTAGTAATTAAGGTATACATAATTGTTTGCCGTCCTCAATATATTGTGAAACGAATATAAAATCTTTAAAATGTGAATACAGTAATTGCGCTCCTGTCTTACTCTCCGGGGATAAATATCTGCGCTTAAGGCTTCTATTTCCTAGGTAAGGTCTGACTGTAATGAGTCTACAGAAGTTCTTGGAGGATATATTGTTTGAAGTTTTTACCTAATTTTATTTGCTAGCAAGCTAAGTAAATACACAAAGAATTATTCAATTTAAATCAAGCGGAGATTTAAAAAGATATTGATAGTCATATAATTATAAAAAAGGAAAGATTACATTGCCTGTGTTTTAATATTTATTAGTAACCCATATACAAAGTTCAAACATTTATTGATTTGTAGTGGTTTTTAAATCGCTTTGTTTATTCAAACATTTTTCAATAAAAGTGAGGGAAATATTTTTGGTTCTGCTATTTATCATAAAAAAATCCTTGCACAAGTGTTTTTTAATTAAAAACTTGCCTAGACAACTTTGTTTAACGAGTTGCCTACTTTGCAAGGAAACCATAATGATGCAAAATATATGCTTACAAAAATAGTGACCTAGTATCGTCAGCTGATTATAACATTAATTCATAAGTCCAGCGTCTAAGTCATGTGATATTTCATTGAACGTGACAGGACGTCGTTTAAAGAGCACTCGACGTCATAGCACGTTACCGTCAAGAGAACGCAACGGCGTAATTAGACGCGACACGCCTTCACAAGTCTTAATATATCTTTATCGGTGTAGAATTTAATGCTTTTCATGTTTTAATTAGAATATTTTTATAGAACGAAGCAAGTATCACAAATTAAGGTTTAAATCAGTCTTTTTACAGCAAAAATTCCTAAGATAGACGTTGATTAATTATATTAGGTTAATGATATTTTTTATTGTAGTTCAAGTCTGTGTGAGTAGGTATTGATTTGTCTATTTTTGACGACAGTTGTAATTTTGAATATAACTTATAAGCATATTTCTTACTTCAAAAGACTAATTAAAACTCCGGAAATATTTTGCTGTTGTTAATGTATATAGCACTCTTATCGCTTAATTTAACAACAATTGGTCAATTCAAGTTATAGAAAAAATTGCTCTACAATTTTATTTTTTATAGTTCTGTAAATACCTCGAAGAAGAAACTTATAAGATCACTTTGTAGTCCGTCCATCCTTTCAAGACCCTTTATCTTAGTATGGCGTAAAGGCATCATAAACAAACAAAACAATATTAATATGCCGGTCCGTTTTTGATATATATAGAATTAGACCCAGATATACAAGCTGATCCCGGAACGCGACAAATTTACACCTTAAAATACGTGGGACACTATGGTAGGTTTAACTTGTAGGAATGGTAGTTGTCCAGGATGAAAATACCCTACCACCTACAATTTAGTTTTCTTGTTCTAGTAGCAAAGTATACCGTGAGCCGAAGTTATTGAGGATCAGATTCCAAGAACAAGCAACTGTGTGTGGGTTTGTAGACCATTTCTAATTTTGTTTTCCCTCTAACAATGAAATTGCGTAGGTGTAAACATTTGAGATATTTTTCTTTATTTATTCCTCCTGTTTTAACTTTAATGAGAATTTCTTTGATGTATTTTTGTAACTCATAAAAATAAACTTAATCAAAGTATTTAACATTTACATTGTGACAATAAAAGTCCTTAAATACGCAAGTGGGCGGGAAAAACTGGCCTATCTTAAGCATTTCTGAGAAAATCACTTTTCATAAGACTAAGTGTTAACCGCTACTTTTTCTGCTACCAAAATCTTAATATCATACGACGCTAGCGTGATTTATTTTCAAATCAGATTAAAAATACCATTATTTCCCATGAGAGTAGAAACACGCTCACACACATCATAATATTCGCATTAAGTTATAGAAAAATTTGAAAACTAAAACCGGGATTTTTGGCGAAAATATTCGTTTAATGTATGGATTATTTTTAGTACTGTGTTAGTCGAGTAAAATACGAGTGTGTGGTTAATTTAGTAAGGTAATGTCGAGATGACCCTGTATAATTTATCACATTATAGAATGGAACATACGTGGCGAAAAGTAGGTGCCGTTGCACCTCTGTCTACTCCTTCGGTGATCAAGGCATGACGTGTGTTTCATATGGTTTGTAAGATTGTCAATAACTGAGAAGTCAGTCTGCTTAACGATACAGTACAATAGGGTATTTGACTTATTTTTTTTTTATAACTCTTATAAAATATACGTTGAATAAATTATAAAACAGAAGAAATAATTGAAATCTGATGAAAAATCCACAAATTATAAGCCATTGAAATTTGATCGTAGGAGTAAGTGACAAATAACAGAAAAGAGACGAAATACTTGCATGTGACGTCAGCGGGTATTACGATGAGTGCGAAAGAAAGAGACGGAGCGATATCCCTACTCTACGCCCACTCCTGCACGTAGCAATATTTGAAATATAAATTACTGCTTCAGTTCTGATCGAATTTTAATGCTGTTTTCACAGGATTTCTTTTTCGTACTAATTGCTTTTACATATTTAAAAATTCCCATAATCAGACATAGTCAAATACCCTATTCAAGCAATGGGTTTTCATCGAGAGAAATCCTTTTCATGTCTAACAAATATACTGAATGAATGATATCCCGTGACAAGTCTGGGAACACTAATTAGGCGGCCTTGTCGAGCTCCAACCAAATTTATTACAAGACGAAAAGCAGAGTAGACAAGTTTCTTTGTTATTTTTTGCTTTAATAATAAGAGTGTTCATTCTTCGGAGATTGAATTTTTTAAGAATTTCTGTCATTAATTATGTTAGATATAAATCTACTGAATTTGAATTTTTTTTAAAGGAATATATCGGGAATGAGTCTGAGATAGTAAGTAAAAATTGGATTAAATATTCTACCCGCCTTAGGTTAGGATGGTGGATGAAATACATAGGATAAAAAAATATTGAGTTTCATAGAAATCCGTTTAGCCGTTTTCATATATTGCCCGAACGAAACAGTTTGAGAGATTCTCTTAGTATGTCCTTAACTGTATGACCTCTCTTAAACCGAATGAAATCGGACACTTATCTCGTGAACACAAAGACCTTAATTACTATCTTAAATGAGATCACTTAGAGAGCATAATATAAATGTTTTTGCATTTTCTTAGAATAGTAATTTTCTTCTTAATAAGGTTTATGACGTGAATATTTGAATACAAGTGCCCAAAAAATATTTTTCTACCTACCTTTCTTTTATTGTTTGTGATATATGACTTGCATTTGTCTTTAATAAAAACACAATATACATAACCATAAATTGTTGCGGAAATCAAACATGTTTTTAATCTAACAATTTGTTAGATTAATAAAAAGCAAAACAAATAAAAAGCAAGTTACGTTATTAAAATAATATTTAAAATTGGAATGCAGTGTTGTATTATTCTTGTTCGTTTAAAATTGGAACAGTGTTTTGTGTTTACTCAATATTTTTTATCACATTCAAAAGCTATGCAGCCAGTAAATAAAAAGATTTTGAATTCACAATATGAACTGTGGCTGTACGGTTTACTGCCTTTAATCATCATGGTTGAGGAACGAATCGTTACTCTATATTGTAAGAGGCAAAAATATATTATTCACTGTTTTTGACGGTACGACAAAGTAACCTCACTGCACCTAATGGTAAGTAAAGAGAAGCCCAAAAACATGCCGTACCCGTAAGAGATAATCATTCCTAGACGGCCGGCACAGTTTTACCGCCCTGCTTAACCTCTTTACGCTCCGCTTGAAGGACCCAACTTGTAGAAGCCGGTACCACGTATTCTGGCAAATTGTTCCACAATTGGGACAGAAATATGAATTACTTTGTTTAAGTATAACAGTGGACTCAAGATTACTTTAGGATTTCTTAATTAATTCTATTAGCTTGCTCTAGGTCAGTATAGTGTACGAATGGTCTAACACTACAGAGTTAATTACACGGCTGATTACGTTCAGCGAGACAGACATTTCTAAAACGAACCCTTTTATCTCTAAATAAGGTCTACCTTTGTTTGATAATTCCGGAAGAGTGAGGCCACAAAAAAATAACGCAATAAAGAGTCGTGTCCCTCGTGTACACTATTTGAAAATGGAACGTAAACACAAATGTGTTGGATTGTCACTTCTCGCGCGGCATCCTGGGCTAGAATTCTGTATAGACAAATTGATTGAATTCCCCGAGTTCTTAGTATGGAATCGTAAGTGGCTAAGGATTTCTTAGTCTGATTTTTTATTACGTGAAATATCTAAATTATTTGCTTTTAGTATTTATTTATAGAAAGATTATTACAACACGGGGGTTAAAGTAGTATCGTATTATTTTATACAGTTAGAATGTAATTTTGGCGTGTCTTTCTTAGCCGTATTTTATTTGGCGACAGAATTAGGTACTGAAATACTATATTTATTCTAATATTATAAAAAAGGTTGTGTGTTTGTTTGTAAAGGCTATTCTCAGGAACTACTGAGCCGATTTTGAACCATTACTTCGGAGCGCTTTAGGTTTCTTTTTATCCCGAGAAAAATATTTGTCCGGAAAAACTTTATCACGCGGGCGGAGATGTGGGCAAAAACAAAGCGACTGTATAAATACCTGTTAAGTAGTTAACATAATTCAACGTGTTTTCTGAGTAATATGAATTCCGCGTGAAATCTAAGTTCTCACACGTAATAGTTCCGCTATATCTCGTTAAATATTGTTTCTATTTATGCTTCAAAGGGGCCTATAATTGGCTCCCATTTCTGGACACTTTCTTTGACCTCAAAGGTCTATGTGATAACTAAATTGGAATTGGTTGTGTCAATGTGAAGGAAATAACGTCCTTGACACTTTAATTAGGAGTGGTAAGTTAGAATTGAAGCATGGCCGAAAAGGTTATATCATCTCTTTTGTATATTGTCACCTCTTTGGTTTAGAGGCATATGTGGGTTGTGAAACGGGGGTCATAAGATTCAGTTCCAGGCTCTGGGACTCATTCTCTTAGTAAGAGTTGAAAACAGAGATACCTAACAAAGTACGGTCTGCAACCCACGTATGGAAGTGTATTGTGCCGACTACACATCATAATGAGATTACAGTTTGATAACCCTGAAAAGAATATTTGTATTTGTTGATGGAGAGCTCGGAATTTTTTTGTATTAGATTTTATTTCACCGTAGCAACACGTAATATACATATGAGTGCGATAGTGTCTTTTGTCTTGTTTGTGTCATATAATATATATGTCAATTATAAAATACTAGCTGATCCGACAGACGTCCTGGTTTAGTTGTGAATATTCATTTCAAACAGGGGCTTTACAGTTTGTTCTTATTCGAAGCCATCGTGAGAACTAAAGTTATATAATTAGTTCTTATGTTTACGCGAATGTAAGACATTAAAATTAAACTGTTTTTCAGATTTTATCAGATCGGATTTTTTTTTCGGATGAATAACATCTCTGTCCGCCCCGTGACCATGAAGGCTGCAAAGTCTTCGAAACGTCGGGAAAAAACTTAAACACTAAAACCGCGATAAAATCCGAAACTAGTTTAATTTTAATAACTAAATTTTTATTTCAAAATTCACATTCATCCAACGCGCAAAGTTAATTCCATTCCGATCATGTTGCAAAAATCCAAGCACACATAACCCTACCATTAAACCAAACCAATAATCTGCCCAAAACTCTCAAAATAAAAGCTAGCAAATTGCGCGCGGGGTTGTGAGCCGACCCATTTGTTCCTGAATAAAAAGAACATTCTTCGAATGGGTGAGAGTTACTTCACGTCCCACTTAGGTTTTGTTGTTTATTTTACGTTCAATAAAACATACTGGCAGGTTTCTTGTACGAGTCTGCATATCATTGACTATTTCTACCAAGCATTGTGCATTTACTGTTGTGTTTCAGTGTGTAAAGTGATGAATTTATTGCGCATTTAAATAAATAAAAAGCTTTGAGATTCATATTGGATTATAATAATATTAGCCCTGTATTATATACTGTCCCACTGTTGGGCACATGCCTCCTCTACTACTGAGAGGGATTAGGCCATAGTCCACCACGCTGGCCTAGTGCGGATTGGTAAACTTCACATACCTTCGCAATTCTTATAGAGAACTTCTCAGGTGTGCAGGTTTTCTTACGATGTTTTCCTTTACCGTTAAAGCAAGCGATAATTCACAAAGAATGCACACATCATTTTTAGAAAAGTCAGAGGTGTGTGCTCTTGGGTTTTGAACCTGCAGACATTTGTCTCGGCAGTCCGTTACACACAACCAACTAGGCTATCGCCGCTTTTATATTGGATTGTCTTGTTATAATTAAATGTCGAGACAGGCATGTCGCTCGCCTGATGGTAAGCGATACGACCGCCCATAACCAGTAACAACACCACAGAACTTTGAATTACAAAGTACGGCATAAATCTTTATAGCGCTCCACCTCCTGAGACATACGTTGTAAAGTCCCATCAAGCCGAGCGATTAAGCTGGCTATATATCCTTCAAAACGATAAATTGCCTTACATTGTGTTAATTGATTTTGACTATTATTTGAAAGACGACAATGTCGATAATAGTTTGACAGTAAAAAGTTCTCTGCCATACATGCGCCGGCGCTTATTTACTCTTCACATTTATTTGTATTTGTATCTTCTCACTCTAACCAGAATAAATGTAAAAGCTTATGGAAATGTATGAATGTTTGTCAGAAATAAATGCAGGAATCGCTGTAGGATTTTGGATGACATTTCGCACACGGACAGACCATATTGTCCTGGATAAAAGCTCCTTTCATTCCAAATTTACTCCTGGAATAAACATTAGTTTTTTTTAACAGCAATAGCGCCGAACTGGTAGCTTTAGGGATCGCTAGTTAAGGATATTTGTAGCTAGAATTTTCACGCAGCCGAAGCCGTGAGCAAAGCCTAGTTAGGTTATATAAAAAGTTACGCTAAGTAAGGATACGCGAAGACTCGCAAACTCTTTGTGCGATTAAAACTTATCCGTCTAACACAATCGAGCGTTAGTTAACCAACTCCTAATACCTACTTTGTTTTAATAAACTCAGTTTCTGTTGAACGAAAGTTCGATGAAACGAATACTGAGCGATAAAATAGAAACTTCTTTGAAATAAAGAAGCATAGTTGCTTCGTAGAGGATACATTAATTGGCTCCGTTAGGTTAATACTGCCTATCAGAATACTGACGTGGGGATTGAATCCGAGACTTCAGAAATGTCGTCCATAATACAAATACGCCACCAAGGTAAACTCCTATTTCTATCTCCATTTTTTTCCTTTAGACCTACGACCGAATGTCCTCGTATTAAATTTTGTAGATATGTAGAGGACATCATATAAAAATTTCATTACTAGCCTATGCTTTAACAATAGTTATCAGTCTAAGGCTTTAATATGACAGCCTCAATAACCGCCTTGGTGTCGGCGTAGTTGTAATTCTGCAGGGTACGACTACCACGCTAAGGTCCTGGGTTCGAATCCCGGGTCGGACCAAAATAATTGGGACTGGGTTTTTCCATCTTAAAAAATTACTCAGTCGCAACTCGGAGTCAGGAAGTTGGTGGTTTCATACCCCCGTGTCTCGGAAAGCACGTAAAGCCGTTGGTCCTGCGCCTGATTTCTCTCCGGTCATGTCGGATTGCCGTCTCACCGAACTATGAGAGTGAAGAAACAGAGAGTACACCTGTGTATTGCGCACACACATTATGTCCTGCGTACTTGGTTGATCTTTGTAGAGATTGGTCGCCGTGGCCGAGATACGGCTAGGAAGGAATCAAATTAATCAATAAAGCAGTCGATAAAAACTATCGATTGATGCGAAGTCCCTTGTTCAGCCGACATATTCGAAGTATATCTCTACGGGACGGTGTCGTCTCTTTGCCTTAGCAAAAAATAAATAAAAACGTCACATTGATGAATGCGAGCCGCTTCAATCGCTTGTAGACAATGTCAGCTTTTTCATCAACTTCAAACGTATGAATATGTATACTATTGAGACGTAATTTTTTTTTTATAGTGGCACGGTATAGTGAGTGCACTGTACCTGATGGTAAGTGGAGGGGGCTCCAATAAAATATATCCTACCACCAGTAGTTTCAAAGGGCCTTTGAAACTACTGGTGGTAGGATATTAACATAGCTCTGCTTTGCGAACCCACTTATTACAATATGTACTCGGATACTAATAATAAATATTAATCAATAACAATCCGTATGTATATGTACTTCATAGTGGTACGAGCGTGGAACAAGCTCTCACAGGATGTGGTCGCAACAGGAAATGTGAACGGGTTTGAGAACAAACTTGACCAATATTTTGGTAAGAAGTGAAAGCGGAATCAAAAATTGCAGGATACAGGCATATCAGTTAAACAAGCTGCTTGCCTGATAACAAATAAGAATAAATAAATTATTAAAAGATGGCAAGCATTATGTATATACATGAAGGTAACTTATCAAATATTATAACAAACAAATATGCAGTAAAACAAAATATGAAAGCCCACAAAGCCATTAGAAATTTAATATATGGAAAAGCGTTTAAACTTTAAGAGAAAAACAGGAAAATTTCAATTGAAACCGCTATTAAGTATTCATAGCGGCAATCCGGTTCGTTTTATTGCATTCTATGCGATATATCTGCCACAAACGCACAATAAATATGCAGTTTGTCATACAAGCGCGTGTTCATCGCATAATTTTTATTATTTTTCTACTTGAAATAGTACGACATTTGTTATGGATGGGACTGCACATTAGTATTGACTAGATTCGATGCTGACGTTACGGATTCTAAATTTGCAATGAGGAAAGTAATAATGGGTGTTTCTGCTTAGTATCAACTTGGGGTCTTGATATTAAAATTAAACTATTTTTCGGATTTTATATTTTAATTGTCTCCCCATGTTTTAAAGACTTTGTAGCCTTTGATAAATAGAAAATAATTCGGAGTCGAGAATTGTACTCGATAAATTGAAATAAGCTTACCCTTTATTATATAGGACAAATATAATCGTAATGCGATTTGTTGCACGTCTACCTACCTCTGAAAAGAGAAAGGGACGGGATGCTATATATGCATGTTATTATTGATAATTTTTCTCTAAACGTAGGCTGTGAAATATTAAGTTCGATCTCTTGCGCATTGGTTTTGTGTTCAAGAGGTGCTACTCGACATAGAAACTCTTTGGTTGCATCCAAACTGTAAGAATTTTGATAATTTTGTATTAAACGTTTATAAAATTTAATTACTTCTAGATTTGTACTCATTTTTAAGGCGGTTTTTGTATAGTTTCTTTTTATTAAAAAACTAAGTGAAACTTATATTAAAAAATTAAATCTCGTCCTAATTTAAACATTTAGTTAAAGATTTCCCTCTGCATCTTGAGGTCCATTAGTCTATACCAATGACAATATTAAAATGGAACCATTCTCAGAGTGTACAGACTTCAACGCAAATATAATTATTTAAATCGGACTACAGGGTAAAAAATTATCGCTGAACAAACGAAAAAAAAGTCGAATAGAGTAATCTCCTTTGTAGTTGGTTCAAAAATTGGGTCCTTTAAGGAGAAGCTACTTAACCTTTCTAGGGCTTGGAAGTATACAGCGTGATATTTTTTGACTTAATACCGTCAACAGAGATATAGTATAATATATATAGATATAGTAACATAAAACCAAAATGTATATTTTTTATTCCTAGATCCCTTCCTGACAGATTAGAATTGATGAATGAATTTACAAAACGTGGACAGACGACAGGTTGGGAAGACCTCCATTTTCCGACAAAGTAATCCACTTAGGATCGTCCGAGCCGTCCCTTAATATTTAGAAATGAATTTTTATATTGTTGAAGTAATTGTATTTTCTTATTTCTTAATCCGAGTTTAGTTTCAAGATTTTGAGATTACCGTTTAACCTAAATACGGTACATAGTTTTGTAGCGTCAGTAGTGATTTGCAGTAATGTTTAATGAATAAAACACTAGATGTAATTCAGTTGATTTTAAACTAGTTAATATTATTTCAGTACTCTTAAGAACTTACCTCAGCGTTTCACTAAAAATATATATCTTTGTCGACGTAAACATACGTTCCATTTATATATATTTGCGTTAAAGATTCTGCGCAGCCGCTATTATATTGTTACCGCAAAACAAGAATTGTACAAAATTCTACATCGAGGTGTAGTCTCTACAACACTCTGATTATAATTATATATACATATATCTTTATATAATAAGACTACTTCATTCCCATATTACTTTATATTGGCCACTGCTAGCACAGGCCTCCTCTAATAAGTACTAAAAGGGTTTAAGAGCGTTTACGCATCCGCGCGCCGTATGTCTCAAAAACAGCACTTTTCGAAGGAGATAATATCCATCAAAACATTATTTTGAAAACATATGAATTAGTAATTATTATAGAAAATTTTGTTGTCTAAAAAGTTAGTAGAGAACATTTTTAGATTTATTGAGTATTTGTAAATTATTCAATGAAAACTGAACATAGGTTTTCAAATTTGCGCTTCGAACGTCTATTTCGAAGCTCAAAATATCTTAAACCACTAAGGAACATAACAATATGTTATTTTTATCTAACTAAAAAGATCCTGAAGAAAAAAGTTAGTAGAGAAAAATATCTTTTTATGTTTAATTCATGAGAAATAAAAATTCAAAGAATTCGAAAATTTCAGAAATGTTGGTCATTTAAATGATTTTTTTTTATCACTATATCTTACTTAATTGAATATAATATTGGATTACTATAATAGAAGAACATCTCCTTAAAAACATACAATTTAAAAATTCAACAAAATAAGTTCTGTTATTTTTCTATAAATATTTTAAATACCACTATAAAATGCAACGCGCAAATCGTTTCAAATTAGTCCGCCTTGAGGCTTTCTAGAGAGAGGACGTATCGCTCGTCGCTCCGGCCGGACTCCAGTTGGCCTTCGCTGTGCGTAGAAAAAATAGTCACGTGTATACAGTGATTGCCACATCTTAGTACTTTAGTAAGAAAAATATTTTTTCTTTAATGAGTGACAATCATTTTAGTAGTTACTATAAATTATTATTATATTATTATATTTCAGACACAATGGGAAGTAAAGCTATTTCTAGGCAAGAAAAGGAAACGCAACAACGCTGAAAATTCGGCTAAAACAAAAGCTAAAAGATTGATGTACTAATGTTATAATATGCGTCTGTAGTTATGGTTGTTGCTTTTTTTACTCATTAAACACTTGAGCAACAGTTACGCGAAGGAAAAAAATGGAACCTTAAGCTAAAAACAATTAGCCCATTGAAATGTTACATGAGCTTTGTATTTTTTAGAGGACCCAAATTTATTTTTAGGACATGTGTGGGGGGTCAATAGAAGCTTAATCTCAAGTTTGTGGGGTCGCCCCCTTGTCCCCTGGCCGCCATCATGGAAAAGGGGTGAAAACACTTTTTCGCGATATCTCGGAAACTATGCGTCTTACATAAATTTTGTAAAGTCATAATTTGTAGCAAATTGTTTTGCCTATAAATATGTTTATATAACTTTTTGCCCTAAATTAAAAATTAAAGAAGTTATAAGCAAATTGTGAGAAAATGTTTATAAAAGTTTTCTTTTTTACTCTATAACTTTTTTTTTACATTTTGCAAAAAAATAACCTCAAACTAACTTGATTATTATTTATAATTTTTTTTTATTTCATTCATTTAAAACGCTGTTACAGCGCTCCAAAGTTTACCGGGTTCGTCAATGCTCATGAGAATCCGGTCGAAACAAAATGTTTAACTTATTTTTGATTTTTTTTATTGTAAATATATTAGTACAATTTTTTTGTTAATTTCGTACAACTTTACTTATTTATTCCTAACTCTTTTCTTTGCCATAGAACTTACCAAATTTAACTTATCGAATGTTATGCAGGTAGAAAAGGTATGAGTTACCATTTGGGGATAAAGGAGAAAAAAAACATATTTGCAGGCAAAACATTTTGCTACAAATTATGGCATGGAAAGAGAATAATGTTTGCTTGCAGTCAACATTTTTAATGAAGTGTAATATGTGCAATATGGAATTTAAGCGCTAAGAGATATACTGATAGTATGGACGTATATCGTGGAACTGTGAATGGAGCTATGATGACTGGAGTTGGTAGATCAAATTTAAACGAACAGTTAGCTTCCATAGATTTACCAATATTAACGCAAAATGTTTACATGAAATGTTAAGACGAGTTAGCTAAATGATTGAAATTAGTTGCAGAGGACAGGATGCAAGAGGCCGCTAGGGAAGAAACCGATAAAGATGTTGCCTGTGGCGATGTAAAAGACGGTATTCCAATGCTTACAGTCATAGCTGACTGCTGTTGGTAAAAAAAAAGTACAGAACCAACTATTTTGCTTCGTCGTGTGTCGCAAATATTATTCAAAACTATGGATACAAAACTGGTAAATTGTTATACATGGATGTACAATCGATCGATTGATGATCGATGTCACTGAGAAGCAATACCTATTAAAAAAAAACTATCCAAAAAAATATAACCAACTTCCGAAAAAAGAAGTCTTTTATTTCTCACTTTTTAGTTATACACCTAAAAATGACATCTCATTACATACACCTTCTGACTCAAAATATAAATTCCAATATGTAATTTTTAATGACTTAATTTAAACTTTCAATACGTTCAATATTAAAAACTGCAGATCTATGGAGTAATTATGTGGTCCATTATAAACATCGTAGCACAGTAATTTTCTTGATTTACTGTCTGATTACGGAGTTCTGGTGCCTATCTTTCGGCTTCATGACGAGCTCCACTTTACTAAAGGGTACTTTCTAAATGCAAATGCTTAAATTTTTTAAGCATTTGCATTTAAAAAGTGAAAATAACAATTTGTAAAATTGCCGTTAAAATTTGTTAAAAATGTTTATTTTTTTTTTATAATTACAAAATGATACATATAAACTATTTCATGATGAATTCTTATATATTTAATAATAGAATTCATCATTTATCATAAATTCATAAATCATAAGTTACATTCCAATTAGATAATTAAAGCGAAAAGATCAAAATTGGTTGGTCTGACTATAAAGATAGCCGACGCGCTAACTCTACGCACACAGCTACGCACGCTGTCTGTGTGAGTGAATTTTGCGAAGAATTACCTATAGTTGACTTCACGCGCGGCACGTAAACGCTCTTAAGCCTTAGTCCACCACACTGTAATAGTGCGGGTTATCCTTGATTTATTTTATGTGTAAAATGTTAAAATGCACGATGGTAAGTATTTAGTCGAGCGGAAAACATATACAGTTTCCACCCAGACTATATTCAGGGGGTTGTTTTTGCAGGCCATGTCGATCAAAGTTGCAGCGAACTGCGGAACGTTAACTTTGCGGTCGGAAACTTCATAAATTCTATATGCATGGATAATGAGCTAATTTTAATATTAAACTGACGCGCTTTTGAAATATCGTAGAGAATGTAGATAGTTTTATGTGATGCATAATGGGGCATGGAGGGTACCATTAAATACGTATTTTGAAATTTATGAATATTTATAGCCTAGTTGAGAGTGGAACGGTCTGCCGAGACGAATGACCGCAGTTTTCAAGCCCAAGGGCATGTCTGACTTTTCTTTTTCTGTCATCCCAAATCAGGCGACATTATAGATTTCCTAACACGATTCGCCCGAATCCCCAAGAGGCGACATGTTTACCCAAACCTTATACATTAGTCATTAGAAGCCGTCATGGCCGAATTACCGTCCTGGCACACTCCCAAGCCCTATAATTAAGATGACGCCACTCGCGTTACAAACGTAACGTCAACACGAGCCGAGCGAGCGGAGCCGCCGTTCGCTGTTTTCAAAATAAACAATAACTTCTAAGAAAATGTAGCACTTAATTCATTATGTTTTAGTTGTTTCTGATTCGTATGGTGGATAAGATAATTTTATTTTATGATCAGATAATTTGTTATTTATAGAATACTAGCTTTTGCCATCAGCTCCGTCCGCGTGAAAAGTTTTATCGGAATAAAAAGTAGCCTATAGCACTCCGGAATAATGTAGCTTCCTATTACAGAAAAAAAAACAAAATCGGTTGAATAGTTCCTGAGATTAGGGCATTCAAACATACAAACACTTCAGCTTTGTATGTGAGCATAGATTCAACATAAGAGTTGTAGTAATGTTAAAGGTTTAATAGTTTATTTTATATCCAGTCATGTTAATTGACCCCTTACACTATTCAGTAAAAAATGACAAGAATTGTTAATAGGTTTTATATCTGCCGCGTACACACATGGAACAGTGCCCAATGTTTTGTCTACTTTTGCAGCTACGCAACAGTTTCAATCACTGCTTGCTTCCAATCATGTAACCTTCATAGAAAGATCATGAGTATAACAGAATACAGTATATTATTAAGTCCTAATTGCCCTTTTACTTATAAGCAGGGCTATTAACCGAATGACCCGCCTACATCAGTCAGTCGTACAAAATCTTCATTTCATAAAGTGTTTGCAATTTGCTTAATACGTTAAATCCATATGTAAATTGCATTAAATTCTCATTGGCGTTTTACATGTGAATGGTTATCCCTTTTAACCCTCCCGACACATTTTAATTCGTTTAGCGATAATGAAATCAGTACGCGTTACATTGCTCGTACTGGAGAGAATACTTCCAAATTAGAGCGCGTAATGTAATTTGTGCGGGTAATGGATCTCGTATTGCTGAACATCTTCGAAATTCGTTTTAATTGGAATTGTGATGGATTTTATGCTAGTTCATTATCTAATTGCGACTCCGAATACGAATGATACTATAGTGATTTTATTACGAGAAATGTAAGGATAACTTCACTGAACACTTTAAAAGTGTGAATTAAATAATAAAGTAGCAAATTTGAGTAACTTACTAGTATAAATGCGATAGTATTTTGCTCGTTTGTATATCTTCCGCATAGAAACAAAAATTAAAATGATATTTATTTAGTTTGTAGCAAAAGAAAGTGATATCGATTACAATGGCGAAGGGATTTTTTTTTAAAAAGAAACCCGAGGCAAAAATGATCTTTGTTAACATATCGCGACCAATTTAACAGCAAACAAAAATGAAGACAAACCTAAATAAACCTTAAAGGGAAGCCAGAAGCAATAGAGTTGTATGAACGCTTCTCCACTGATAGGTTGCTTTTTATTCCCAAAATATGCACGGAGCCTCTAGAATTTTTATTGAGAAACTCAAGAAAGGCGCGAATAGCCGAATAGCTATTACATTATTTAAAATGACAACAGTCTCAAAATGGCGGCAAACTTATGCTTTAATATGAAGTAAGAACTTGATGTTCATTGCATTTTCCATATTTCATTTCCTACTACGCAGGCTACGCTCCAGTTAATAAATGACGAATTCTATTTCCTAGTTAATAAGGTTTTGTATCCCATCGTTCCTTATCTTGATCGGAAGCCACGGAGTTTCAAGAAATATAATTAAGCCGGCACGTCGCGCTTCCATAAGAGAATTAGCTCCGCATTATATATTGTTGGCTATTATTTTTTAATCCCCTGATAGGTAGGTCGGTCATCTGATAATCTCCTTTATTCTGTAAGGGAGATATTTAAGTTTGATTGTAGTTTTCGAGGGAGAAAACTTAGTTTTAATTATGATGTTTGGTATATAGGGTCATTTTGACATTGTGTTACTAAATGAAACCACATACTCGTCTTCACCTTTGCAGACATTGTGCCAAATAACGAATATTTTCACGTAAAATCCTGGTTTTACTCCTCTGATTTTTTGATCATTTTGTAGTTTAATGCGAATATGGTGTGTGCGTGGATGTATTTCTAACTGAAAGTATGATGTTGCCGCTGCAACGAATTCTCTTATAGTAGTAGTGGCTTTAAGGCGCGTTAAATTAAAATCACTTTTTATTAATGTTTCTTTTATTCGAAACTTACACTTTTTTATTTTACATCTAAAGCTCAAGTAACTTATTGTAAAGTGTTATTTCCAAGAAGATAAGTATGTAGTTTCATTTAGTAACGCGATGTCAAAATGATCCTGTATACCGAAATCATGCCTGAAATGTGTATGTAGACATAACAAGTACTGTTTACAGAACGAAATAGCTGGCTTAGAAAAGATAACTATTAAAAAAGGACAAGACAAAAGTATTTTAATCCTACAGCAATGTATAAGGAAACTGAAGAAAGTAAATGAAGCGAACATAGTACTTACTATAAGTAGGTATTGTTACGTTGATTCGTCGACCAACATCTAAGTCCGCCCCGTGACCAAAACGACTGTAAAGTCTTCGAAACGTCGAAATAAAATCATATTATAAAAACGTGCGAAGATCCGAAAGTTAGTTTTATTTCGTTGTATAACATTCGCGTAAACATAAGAAATCATTATGCAAACATAGTTACTAATGAGTCGTAAAATGTCGGACAGCCCATTCTCAAAGCCATTGTGTACTACAGTAAACTACCAAAGATAACTTACAGCGACAATATCGCATCAATTTGACGTTGACCGTTATAAATAATTTGCGCCGCCGAGCTAACTCCTATACATTTATCACTTTATTTAACGCTTTCACGCAGGCTTTATGCTAATGCATTCGCTAATGACCCACTAAACCTAGGATCAGCAACTTATCTAACAAAGATATAAAATTACCAATGTTCAAAAGTACACAGATGCATTGTTAATTCGATATTTGAGAAGGAGAAATAGGGATAAGGAGGTAGATAAAACTTCAACATTCTCATTGTTAGTACAAAGCCACCAAAACTATCAGTACCTCGGTCGATTTGCCCTAAATGCTCTGGATTAATATGAAACCTTGATTGTACGACTTCAGTCCTACAAACAGTCATCACGTCATTTAAGGAAGTAAGTACTAGTACTACTAGTCATATTTCACGGGATATGATGGTTCACGTTCTTCGCCATTTACTGTCCATAATTCCGAAATTCGGGCTAAAAGACACGATTTCATGAAAAACCCAAAATAATTTTATCCGATTCGCGAAACAGTAGTTATACTGCATATGCAATACACCATCGAAACACTTTCATTGGTCATTCAAATCTGTAGTTTAATCACTTAAACTTTGGGTTATAAATACACTGCCACGATGCGTCAAACACCTGAATCACAGGATTACTGATAAACTTTATCAAATAAAACGGGATTTGTAGTCCATAGGTGCGAACGCGAGTCAACAGAGTTTGACGCGAGCCGCATTCGCTAACATATTGACGTATTGCTGACCTCATGTGTGTTGACGTTCAATATAACGTGATGGGTTTTTTGCCTCTCCGACGAATTGACATGGTGTTCATGGTAACATATATATGGTAAGTGTGGGGTTTGTGTGACTATGCTTGAGTAAGGTTTTTGGTTTATTATTGTAGAATACATTATAATTTCACACTTACTTGTAAACGAAAATAGAGAAAACAAATGCGTCTGTGTTTCCCTGAGGATATTTCTTTTATATGAAGAGGTTGAAGATCATCATCATAAGCACAAAATTAGTCTCGATTATCTTTTAATAGGCAAGGTGTTGGCCGCGGTGCTGTCTGTGCGAAAGAGTTTTTCCGGGATATATTCCCACTATGTACATTTTTGAGATAAAAAGTTAATTTTATTATAGTTCAAATTACTCCGATGTCATCACAATTCGAACTAATCAATGAACAATTTCATGTTATAAATTTGACCCTAAAAACACAGCATAATAAAACTTGTATATCTAAATCGAACTCAATTATCGGACTAAAACAAAATTACCATTTATAACCCGACTAATTTAAGAAGGCCCGACGGTAATCCGACTCGCGCAGGCGGCTCTTTAATTTGACAGGCTTTTATCCTAAATTGTTACAACTTTATACAAACCTTTCAAGGGCTTATTTTGTTTATTTTTAGTTTATTTGCTTTCAGGCGAGTTATCGTCTGGGCAAAAACGCGTTAAAATTTTAGTTTCCAAGCAATGTTTTTATTGGGCTTTCAATATAAATATTACGTTTAAATGGGGCCATTTTATTTCTGAATACTAATTCGAGACTCAAAGTAGTCACCTAAAATGTTAATAATGATACAATAAAGCAAACAGAATCTGCACAATTTTTCTAAAAAGTTTCTGCTAAAATTGGTCACCCTAATACCTAGTACATTTTTTATGTCCAAGTCTTTACGTCACCCCTAAGTAAACAAGAGAGTATACAAAGGCGTAACATATCGTTGAGTTTACTTCCTTTGCTGGTGAATATATTTTATATCCGCCCGGATAGGGACAATCCTACATAAGGTAAATGTGTCGCGTTCCGGGATCAGCCTGTGTATAGCCGGTTTCAACAGGCCGGCGTAATTGTGTCGACTGATGGGGGGTAATCATCTCTCGTCAGTTGACATTCTTTTGGACTCAGTGGGTTCCAATGTAGTGCCACTTACCATCAGGTGGAGTGCGGTCACAGCCGTGCCCGTATTAAAAAAACTTCCCTATCATGTCAATGAACTAAGGGATACACTTACTTTATGTTCAAAAGGCAATATCATGCAATTCACAGGTTAATAATCAAAAACTTAGGTCTTCTTCTTCTCAGTCGTACACTCCTGACGGAGTGACCGTGGTTATGGATCGTCTGAAAAATGTATTGCGACTTTTGCGAGACTTCTCCATCTCTCTCTATTCATGGCACTGCGTGTAAATCAGTAAGGGAACACTTTGAAAACGATTTAATGACGTCTGCCCATTTGGTGAGTATTCGACCGCGAGGACGTTTACCTTCTACTCTTCCCAGTACCAACAATTGTTCCAAAGAGCTTCAAAAACTTAGGTACATACATTTTAATAGTACCTCCCAGGAGTCGAGCCCAGAATTTTCCTGCTAACAGTCCAATAACTAGTTCAATCACAATTTCATTAAAATTACCATACAATTCTCACATAGTAAGCCAAACGGTTCGAATCAGCGCTTTCCAGCTCCCAACAGGCAAGTCAAATGGATTACAATTTGCGCTCGATCGAACATTTGCTCCGAATTTACCAGAACAATTTCACTTCCAGTCATTACCACTTTGTCGTAATATGGTAAATTTTAGGATTCCGTACTGAATATGAGGCAAATGGTTTAGTGCATGGTTGCACAGACTTATTAAGACTAGGGGCCACTCGGGCAAATCATGAACTGATGGTGGGCTGGCCGCCAGAAGTATAGGTAATTAAAGCAGGGCCGTAGCTAGACTTGAATTTAAGGTAGGGCAGCTGTTTTTACAAGCAGGGCGGAAATAAAAATGTTATTAGATCTAATTTGCTCAATCGATTTTTGGTTTCCTCAACTTGTGAAGGTGAGCAAAAAAAAAAAAAAAAGTTCATGAATTATGATGGGTATTTCACCCATCAATACGAATAACACTTACTATGGGACCAACTTCCAAATCGTAAAATAAAGCCGCTGCTCCATATATATTAATTATTAAGGTAGGGCATTAGTATTTTAAGGTAGGGCATTAGCATTTTAAGGTACGGCATTGCCCTCAATGCCCCCCCCTAGCTACGGCCCTGAATTAAAGACAATAAATAATTGATAATAAATTATTAAAATTGAAAAAGACTTTATTAATTTGAAGCGTGGCACTGCATAGTGCTTACAATCTTTTTTTATATTTGGCTCAAATTTACTTGTAGCAACACGTAAAACTGCTTCCAAACTTTCATTTGCAAGGCGGTTTCGATTTTTTGTTTTATTATTATTTTGCCCGCGGCTCCGCTCGCGTTATAAAGTTTTTCAGGCTAAAGTTTTCCATTATAAAAGTAATAGTTTCCCGGGAGCCTATGTTCTTCCCAGGGTTTCAAACTGTCTCCATACCAAATTTCATCTTAATACGTTGGGTAGTTTTTGAGTTTAAGACGTTCAGGCAGACGGATGCAGCGGGGGACTTCGTTTTATAATATATTTTTTAGAACTTTTTAAGAGGAACAATCCCGTCATACATCATTGTTGCATAACTTTAACCGTTTACGCAGCGCACGCAACGGAAGCTCTCAAAACTAATAAATTGTCCCCGCATTTGCAACATGTTCCATTACTGCTCCGCTCCTATTGGTCATAGCGTGATGATATACAGCCTATAGCACCCCACAAATAAAAGGCCATCCAACACAAAACGAATTTTTCAGTTCAAACTGATAGTTCCTGAGATTAGCCATTACTGCTCCGCTCCTATTGGTCATAGCGTGATGATATATAACTTAGAGCACTCCACAAACAAAGGGCTATTCAACACAAAAATAATTTTTCAGTTTGGCTCGGTAGTTCCTGAGATTAGCCATTACTGCTCCGCTCCTATTGGGTATAGCGTGATGATATATAGCCGATAGCACTCCACGAACAAAGGGCTATCCAACGCAAAAAGAATTTTTCAGTTTGGACCGGTAGTTCCTGAGATTAGCCATTACTGCTCCGCTCTTATTGGGTATAGCGTGATGATATATAGCCTATAGCACTCCACGAACAAAGGGCTATCCAACACAAAAAGAATTTTTCAGTTTGGCCCGGTAGTTCCTGAGATTAGCCATTCTGCTCCGCTCCTATCGGGTATAGCGTGATGATATATAGCCTATAGCACTCCACGAATAAAGGGCTATCCAACGCAAAAAGAATTTTTCAGTTTGGAGCGGTAGTTCCTGAGATTAGCCATTACTGCTCCGCTCCTATTGGGTATAGCGTGATGATATATAGCCTATAGCACTCCACGAACAAAGGGCTATCCAACGCAAAAAGAATTTTTCAGTTTGAACCGGTAGTTCCTGAGATTAGCGCGTTCAAACAAACAAACAAACAAACAAACAAACTCTTCAGCTTTATATAATAGTATAGATTGAAAAAGTTTGTTCACATATATAGGTAGAACCAAATAAGCTGGCTGGCTGGAATAGAATTCAATATTTTTCGAATGTACGAGAGTATTATTTTTGCATTTGGTCTGTGCATCCGTGGTTTAGTGGAAGCGCAAGTAATTCATCAGAAAAGGATTGTACTTTACCACTGGACATATTTAGTACTTACCGAGATAAGCTGCTGTCAATATCTTGTTCAAATAGCTTGATTGTTTCTTTTTTTTTGGAATTGTGTTGGAGAAGGGAGTAAGATTCTTCAACCTTCGACCGACCTTCGTGCTTGTTTTTTGTCTTTGCAACAAAAATAGCAATTTGGTTCGCAAGCAATCTAAAACTAGAGCCTATCGAAATTAGTTTCGTTTGATATTGCACGCCTTTGCCGCAACCCCACCGTAAACTACGTGATCTGCTGCCAGTTTTTAATTCAACTGTAAAAATTTTTCTGCACTGCAACTGGGCGCAGTTTTCAATTCAACAGCAAAATGCGCCTGGAGTTCGATTGGATCCAGGGCTCCAACTTATTGACTATTTGTGTGACAAGCACTAACTTTTCAAATAAAATCTTTTTCTGATGTCTTTTTCTCCATTCCTATATGGAGTCGTAACTCCATTGTAGCTATCTTGCTTATCTATCTTGTAGCTATGTCTCTTTTAGCTCGTTCTTGATTATTGTTGTCTCATATTACTATTTATTATAAAATCTGAATTATCACTTTCTGTTTGATCTACTATATCGACTTATATTTTATTTCTTTACGTTCCAAAAACAAGTTAAAGGAATGAGAATCAGTCATATTTTTTTTTATTCTATCGAAGACTGTCAGGCCTTTGTTAGACAAGCTATTCAAATCCATCAACCCTAAAAATTATAATTGAAATTCGTTCAGTAAGTCATCAAAGAGAGGATTAAACTTTCCAAGGAATAATAGAAATTCAAGTTTCAATCAGTTACAACCGTTTGTACGGAACTTTAGCTTTCGAGTTCATTTCTCGCCTAGTGAGCATTATTTGTGTCATCGAATCCCAGACGGATTACAGCGCGTCGATGGAAGTGAAGCATGCGTAATGATCGAGCAGTTCACCCGTTATTATGCAGATTGTTGGCTGCTAGCTGATTCGTTTGACGTCGTCTTTATCGACATTTTTTTACTCGAGTTGTTTTCTAGATTCTGACGATTTAATAATATTTTCCACGTCGTTTAATATACGATTTCTTATTTTGAAGGTAAACAAGCCATTTACCTATCACAGTTGCCGCAGAAAGGATGATGCTTAATTTTTACGACAACTGTGTCTTAATAATAAATAATAACAGCCCTGTATTATATACTTGCCCACTGCTGAGCACGGGCCTCCTCTACTACTGAGAGGGATTAGGCCTTAGTCCACCACGCTGGCCTAGTGCGGATTGGTAGACTTCACACACCTTCGAAATTCCTATAGAGAACTTCTCAGATGTGCAGGTTTCCTCACGATGTTTTCCTTCACCGTTAAAGCGAACGATAAATTCACAAAGAAAACACACATGATTTTTTAGAAAAGTCAAAGGTGTGTGCCCTTGGGATTTGAACCTGCGGACATTCGTCTTGGCAATCCGTTCCACACGCAACTAGGCTATCGCCGCTACACCTACATCAACTGTGTCTTACATCATCTCATTTTAAAAGATTTAGTCCTGAGCTAGTACTAGAAATACTCCCACAGCGTACAGCCAGATCTGGGAATTCATTATTGCGTTTTCTATTTACTAGTATTTAAACTACACTATCTAAAGACCACGATATACTTTTTCAGTCTTATTGGAAGAACCATTCATTCAAAGTTAACTGAACTAAGGCTGATAAGAACGTGTGAACTAGTTCGTGAAACGTATCAACGTATTGAAAGTTATTCAATAAACCCGATCCGGACCCTTGTGGATACTGAAAGGAATTAAACGTGAAATATTGCTTTCACAACTATTGGAAACGTATTTCACTCGTGTTTTTTTTTATCGTGTGAACGAGTATGTGGGACACCGTAAATATTATGAACACCTACAATGCGATCGCCGGTATTTGGAATAAAGGAAAGGAGTCGAGAGGATTTGGAGTGCTGTTAGAATTTGTTTTTTTAATGTACGAAAATTCATTTTGTATTCATACAACTTATCTTACTAGAAACACCATCCAACAACTTTAGTTACATATGTTTGATATTCCACTGCGCTCGCCATTCTGAGACATGAGATGTTCAGTCTTATTATGTCCAGTAGTTACTATGTTCTTTAAACGGGAACACAACAAATGAAAAAATGAAAAAAAATGAAAAAACCTTTATTTAAAAATAAGAAAAGTACAAAGAAAATTACCAGAGGTTCTCAAATTAGGCTGAGCCTGTGTCTTGAGAAACCAATTAATTAAATTGCATTAATTTGTTAAGCGCGAGTTAGAGAGCGTCATATTGTGTGTGTGTGTGTGTGTGTGTGTGTGGGTGTGAGTGCGCGCGCGCGCGTGTTTGTGTCTCTCTCTCTCTCTCTCTCTCTCTCTCTCTCTCTCTCTCTCTCTCTGTGTGTGTGTGTGTGTGTGTGTGTGTGTGCGAGTGTGTGTGTGCGTGAGTGTATGTCATGTGGTAATAGGGTTAATATACCTAAAAATAGAGTTGTCTAATTCTGGATTTCGCAGTGTAGTAAATATTTTACAGTGTTCCAGTGTGAGCTAAAATATTTTCAGTCTCCTCGTAATTGAGGTTCAGGAGTACATTCCTTATTTTAGTTTTTGCTTCTTTAAGCGTACACTCCTTAATATCACATATTTTAGCTATAGAATTATATGTTGTGTAGTGACTAATCCAGGGAAATCTATCGGCAAATTTTGTTCTAGTGGCAGGAATAGGGAGCCGGAAAACACGCTTAACCCGTAATTCAGAGAGAGAGTCAGAATTTAGAATGTTTTTATGTACTTCTAAAGATGCGGATAAAATGTAGAGCTGGCGAACGCGTAATACATTAACTTCTTTATATAACATGTCTGTAGGGAATCTGAAGGGTTTCTTAAGCATCCTCTTCAAAAAAGCGCGTTGAGCTCTTTCTAGATTCAGAAAAATGGTTTTATTCGCGCTTCCCCAAACGTTGACGCAGTATGTTAAGCTCGACTGACAGATGGCAAAATATACTTGTAATAAAGTATTTGTATTGGCGCAAGTGCGTAGTTTAGTTATGATACCCGATAATTTACGCACTCTATTAGACAAATTGATGATGTGCGGTTCGAACGTTAAGCGTTCATCGATTTGGAACAGTTACTACACATTACTGCTTGGCGGCAGAATTAGACATTGCGGTGGTTCCTACCCACGCGGACTCTCACATATAAGAGACCTACCACCAGTAACGTGTTTATTCATACTGCGCTTTCCGTCCAGAAACGTCAATTTCCGTTAATTTCTTTTCAATGGCCGACACTCGACCGTATTGGCAACAAAGCGTATACTTGCAAGCCAAGTTAAATGCCTTATTTACATATTTGAATTTGTGATGTTTTTGGTGGAGTTTGGCAAGAGCGGTCAAGTTTGTTCTAAAAATTATCAACCAAGATTCCATAGAAAACACGAGAAAGAAAATTCTTAAGGAATCGCACTGCTTAGCAATACAATCCCTACAGATAGTACGTGTCGAATCCCTACTGCAGTCTCAATTAAACGAGATTGGCAGAATGAAGGTGTTATGTCACAGATCCTATTTCTTATCCAAGAAATAGGTATTAAAAGCATCTGTAAAATTCAAATAACATGGAAAGCAAGTCATTGAAGATTCAAGTAACATCAGCAGTGAATGATATTGCTGTTTAAACGGTTTGTTTTCACAATTCTTTAATGAATTTGCATTATGGATATTAAAGATCATTGTATAACTAAGTTGCAAGTACAAGCGTATTTTCACGCACGTTATTTAATATCTACCTACTATTTAAATATTTCTAGTTTAGTATCCGCTATTCTGTTATATACCTTACGTTCATAAAAATCCCCCCAAGAATTTTGAAGGTATGTGAAGTCTGTCAACCCGTACTAGGCCAGGCCCATGCCCAGCAGTGGGTACGTAATCCAACGTTAGTATTATTATATTGCACTATGATAGATTTCAGGCCGGTATTAAATCGTTATTAGAGAGACATCTTTACGATTTTGAAATTAGTTCTTTCCTCGAAATTCCACAAAAATTTCGAGCACCAAATTAGGAAATAATATAACAATGCAGTAAGCAGTGACAAAGTAAGCTGACGCACCGCAGAGCTCCACGTTGACAACACAATGCTCTTCGCATGACAAGGCTCCGAAATTAAGCGCATTGTCCACCCTTAGCCGATATAATTAAATTCCTTGGACTACAAAATTAAAAAGATTTAACGTAAATTGCAGCATTATTTATACATAACTATTAACTAAAACCAGTCAGTGAAGTCTTTTATAAACGTTGAAAATGTCAGTTAACATTAGCCATAAATAAATAAATAATGCACAAGAAATAAAAATCGATTAGATCACATAATAAGTGGTCACCATAATTGATGGATACCTACAATCCAATAGGAATTACTTTATCAACCTTTAAATTTGGAATACATAATGGAAAGACATAAATCTGCATGTCTACTTTTCTTTTGTATTCCTTAGTTCAGAGAGACATCAAACCAAAAATACAGTTCTTCTTCTCACTTACACTTCTCACTACCACTTCTCTAATCTGGTACAATTTATAGTATTCGCTTAGGTATTGAGCTCGTCTACTGATCTGCTATAAAATAAGTAAAGTGCAAATTCTAAGTGCATTGTCCGACCGGTACGAGAACATACTACCCTCAGCGGATTTAGTTCACGATAAAATTGCGACGTAGCTCCCGAGGGAATCGCGTGATAAGATCCACGTCATGTAACTTGTCAATATTGATATCAAGAAAATTATTTCAGGATCTTGAATTTTTATCTTCTTTTTTTTGATAGATTGATGAGATGATTTATTTTATTTAGCTAAACACTTTTCAAACTAATTGGGTGAGACGTGGATAGATGTAATTCCCAAGTTAGTATAAGTTGTAACATAGTGCACTCGCGTTAAGCACTCGAATTCACATACAATAGAACGCCAGCGTTGTGTCGCCGTGTCGTCCCGTCCGTTGTTTGTCGACAGCTTTAGTAGTGGCCTCAGTGGTAGTCTCGCTATAAATATAATTATTTATGGTAATAGACAAGCTGGAAGGAGGTAACAGCAATGTATCACCGAAAACCAATGTGTAATGTCAGTTTGTTGTTGCGTTTCGAATGAGTAAGATTTCCTGAGACTTAAAAGACGGGTATATGACCCTCTTAGTATTTTAGGTGTTCAGAAAGAGATTATTTTACACATAATCATTTACAAAGGACATGTCCAGTTTCTGTATGGCGCTGTGCCTAATTCCTCAAAGCTCATGTACATTAAATTTGCGTTCTTGAAATTTAGTTTGCTCCAAGCTTAAAAGTACAATTTAGTAAATTATTTAGGGCGCGTATTATCAACTGATCTAGGAGTTATGAAACACATCACTGTCAATAAACCTTCATGTAGATCGGAATGATAACGCATGTTCGGTACTTGAGATACGTAAGTTACATAGTGAACGACATATGCGTGCTTTTTTGGTAGCGTTTTGGTTGTCTATCTAGCGCCATGTGCTGACCTAAGGGAAGGAGTCTCAGGTTTAATACTTCAGTCGTACAAGAGAAACGCATCACGCCTTTATCCTCGTAGAGTTAGAAGTGAAAAGAAAGCTTCCACTTTCCGACTTCAGTGCTCCATTCTATAATGGGAGGGGCAAGCCTATTATTATCTGGTGCCAATTCTAGACTGGTGCTGCTACTAAATATAAAAACTAAATTATGATATTGTCCTTCCCGGGATTCGAACTGTGATATTACAGCAGTGTCGTAATGCGTTTGCAATATAACTACGCTAAAGAGTCATACAATATATTCTATGCTACAATATGCTAATATGGTACCCGCTCCGACCACGTGAAAAGCTTTTCTGGAATAAATATTTTCCCAGGATAATAAGATATCTATAGCTCTCAAATGTAATGTAGCTTCCGATTAATGCAAAAAAATCAAAACCAGTTTAGTAGTTCCTGAGATTAGCGCGTTCAAACAAACAAAATCTTCAGCTTTATACATTAAGTGTAGATAAAAAGCTTAGCCTCTTTGAACTAATGACTTCGCATGTAGGCAATGGATCGCGAAGAGTTTGGCTAGTAACCCGAGTGGCACTACACTTTGTTAAAAATACCACTGTTACCCTAATTAACATACTAATAAGAGAAATATTCTGAGGGTGAATGATAATCTCGAAACACATATACCACAAGAATCAATGTTTTCCAACATTAAAGCAAAGGAATTTGATTTTCAAAGCCTAACAAAACCTGCATACTAGCGGCGAAGAGTCAATATAACACGATTCTTACCGGTTTCCATTTCGTAATTCATGTAAAATGTAATTATCATTAGAATGATTTGCAGACGGTATTTATACATATTAATACTATTATATCGGGTTCTCTTTCAGAAAATTTCACCCTCCACTGCTGTATACACCAGAATATAAACTCGAGAGCCTATCTAGATAAACGGCACGTGTACTCCGTTGTACAAAGGCTGTTCACAAACTATTGCGTGACTTGCATGCATGATTGTCATTGTGAAGCACCGATCGACTTCGACTGCATTTGAATATTTGGGATTAACCTAATTCGTGTTTAGCACGAGCGTGGGGGACAGCCGAGTTTATCGTTCTTATAAAATAAAGAGTTGGACAATTCCCTCGCCTGATGGCAACCGCCACGACTGTATATTGATTTATAGAACTTTGAATCATAAAACTTGTCATTGTGCTGCTCTCGTTACCATGAGAAACTTCGTGATCAATAATTATACTAGTGTTAGGATAAAAATATTTTTGTGAGGGTATTTGTGACACATTTTGCTGTAAAAACACTCGGCATTTGACAGACCGAGGCAATTGATCTTGAATGAAAAATAAATAAATTACAAGTGTTTGGAATCAGTTAGAAATGGTAACTGTCAAAATGGAAAACAAATGAATGTACACCAGCGTGACCACGCCAGGGTTCGTCGCCAGGATGCCTTTCTAATCGTTAGCGCTAGTATAAAACAGAAAAAATGTGAATGACATATCCAATCGATAAATCTATCGCTAGGATATGACATTCTTATACATAATGTTAGCGTTAACGATTGTAAAAAGGTATCACAGCTACTGGCAAGGTGTTTAACAATTGTACTGTTACGCCCACAAAAGAGATGGAAAGATATCTGTTGTTATTTACAATATGGATTTTATACCATATGTTTCTATCAATTTTGATGTTTTCGCAAAATTGATTCTATTTTATATTACTGACGTATAAAATTAAGAAATGAAATATGGTCGTCCACTCAATTTCAAATGACATAATTATAAATATATCCTTCTTCCATATTTCGGTTTCATAAAATTTACTGGTGGTAGGTCTCTCATATGCGAGAGATGGGGTTCCTACTGTTTATGAGCGGTAGTATCGTTAACCACCAAGGGAACGGCAAGATCATCCTGTCATTCAAAGCAATAAAAAAAAATATCGCGTCGTATCGGTTTTTTTCTATTGCCAAAATATAATACAAATTGATCAATGGACTGCCAATAATTCCCTTTTCCATTCAGAAGAAAGGTAGTTAAATAATGCTTCTCGGAATCTTATTGTCGGTGAGTTGTCAGTTTTGAGTGACGGCTAAGTAGAATTGATATGCGTTATATTTCGAATATTTCCATTTATTCCAAGAATGGAGCATCAATATTCGTATAAATAATATAGGCCGTGATAAATCCGTCAGTTCATTTTAAAAAAGTATAATTATTATGAATTTAAAATAAGTGTTTATTTTTATAGCCGCGCTGTAAAACGTGAAAATAGAGAAAACTGATGGTGAGCTATGATTTATAATATGTAATGTAACAACACTTCCTTCTTTTTCCAACTTAGATTCCCAGACAATTGTAATTTGTATTCAGATTTTATTAATAAAATACGACGTTCACTGAGATTCACCTGAGTTGCCCGAAATTATATCAATTTACCCACTGCGCTATACAGTTAGCTCATCGATCCACAAACTAGACCTACTGCTTACCTCTTCGAGTACAAAGGCGTGATAATAGGAAAGAAACATACATGTTTATTTGAGACGTAATAGCGCAGTGACAAATTACCGGCTATGACACCAAAGAGCATGAGTTGCAGAGGACATAAATGAGTATATCAACATTATGTGATTGTCAGACGCACGACGGTTACAAGGCATTACGTACAGAAGGATAGATGCTGTTATTAAATACTGATATTATTAAGAGGAAAAGTTGTTGAGTTTGTTTGTTTGTGGATGTGTCGGAGCTAATCTCTGGAACTATCGAACAGATTTTTAGGAAAACAAAAACAGTAATAGGATTACTATAGCTACATTACTCCTGAAAGCTGTAACTTTTCATCCCAGAAAAATAAACGGCGGGACTTTTTCCAGGAAAAGTCACGCGGGCAAAAGCTACTTTTAAACCTATACGAAGGTTTTGCTCATAGTTCTTTTTCAGTATAAAAGCATATAATAAAAGTCCCACAATAAGTTCCCGTTTGAGAAGTAGTGTAAATGGTAATCCAGAATTTTGTTTATGTTTACCATATTTCATCCAAATCTATTCAGCAATGCGAATACTTCTAATAAACATTTTAACAAATTTTCGAATGGTGTTGCATGTCAATTACCACCAAGCGGTATGGCTTCAATTGTTTAAAAAATATCTAATTAAACTAATTAAAATATTTATTGTTAATGCTCGAAAATTTCACATCTGGCTGCGACGACGTATTTTATTTAACCCTGCTGTTCGTTGCCGGCTGTGTCCAAAGTTTCCAACTACACTCACAACGTAGTTGGCCTGTGAAACGTGGCTTTGATATAACTTCTCAGTAATGTTATTGTATTTTCTTTGTTACAAATGCTTTCGCATCGAACAATGAAGCCGGGTAATAAAACTTAACGGTAATATGTACCGACTTGCTACTGTAATTTGATTTGAGTTTGGAAACAGGTTTTTTTGTAAAAGACCCTGCAGTCTATACTAGGGGAAACCTGCAAATAGGATACTGGAATGCCCTGGTTAAGGGACTGTAGGAACCCGAAGGAGAGTTGGGAGGGAACAATTTGTGGAGAAAGTGTGGAGGAAGGATGGGAACCTTCTTAAATATGGGCGGAGTGGAGAATGAAGGGAATTGTTCGTAGGGCCCTTATAGGCCTCAATGTGAATATAGCAACTATAAAGTATACACATTTAACTATGTACCCCGGGCCGCACCAAATGTCTCCCTGTGCATGGGCGTGCATTGGGTGTGGAGACCGAGCGAACAAGAATTACTTCCAGGGGCCGATCAGAGGGTTGAGTGGCATGACTTGAAGTTAAAGATGAAGGAACGGAAGTTCCTTTTTTCTTTATTGTTTGTTATTAGTCCTCTTGGGGTAGCATATATAGACTGAAATAGAAATCCCTAAGCTCGAATCCTAAGTCAAACAAGATTTATGCGGATTTTTCTAATACCCGCGATAGGATTTCACGGAATGTGTATATTTGTTTATAATACTCTATTGTACATCAATGGTGAAAGTACAAACATAAAATATGTCAATTAGATTTAAAACCCTCCGCCAGTTATCCATGCTATGACTTCTGTATTTTAGGCGGTTTAGATTACTTGATATTAGCTAATAAAAAGCTCAACAAGCTTAAGGGCATCCAAGCTGACTTACCCACGACAAAATTAATCAAGAAGAAAGACGCCGCGCTAGAATTATAAATTACCCAATCTCGAGCACAGTAAAGCGCGACAATAATATATTGGACTGAGAAGTTAATTAGCCTCGTGCGACGTTTACAACTGGAACAGTCTGATTTTGTTATATGTGCACGGCAAAATGACCCTTCTTTACCTCATGGTAAGTGGAGTGGGGTCGAATAGAATGTTGACTGATGAGGAATGATAACCCCTCGACAGTCGACATAATTTTGCGGACCTGATGGAACTAGATATACACAGGTTGATCCCGAAACGCGACACCGCTCCGTGGGCCACTATGGCGGGTTTTAACACTCGTGTACGGTTGTCGCTATCCGGGCGGATATAAAATATATCCTACCACCAGCGAAGAAAAGCATTAAAGGAAATAACAAACATAAAAAAAAAATATTACGCGTCAAATAGATAACCTCCTCCTTTTTTTAAGAAGGTTAAAAATAGAGCCAACCTGCCTAGGTCGGTTAGCTATTGATTGATCATGTACTGGAATCAATAGTTGCTGCTAACTCATATGGGTACAGGTATAAATGATTATGTAAAACAATTTTTTCTCAATATATGTTTTCATAAGTATTGGATCAGCATAATAAATATGCTTTTTATAGTTATTTTATATGCTCTCAATACATAGCGTAACCTACATCCTTCAACATTGTTATTCAATTATAATATTTCCTACGTGTGTATCCTGGTTTAACGGAATGCGGCAAAATCTGATGCTAATCTAATTTCTAGGCAATCCATAATCTTGCTCTTGGGAAACATATATAATTTGAAATAAAAAAATAATTATTTTAAGTCCCATTTTCGCTATGATACGTAATGATTTCCAGCAGAGCTGAAAATTTCGATTGATTGTAAAAAAAATCAATACAATAATAGGACTGGTTTTCACTATTCGTTTAATATCAGAATAAACAAAATATTTACTTACGCTACAATAGATAGATACTGCAATTTTTACTCTCAAATTCTAATTTAAAAGATTAAATTATATCTGTCGGGAATTCAAGACAAACACCTATTAAGCGAATATATGCTTTTAAAGTATATTCTTGTTCACTTTGTATCGTTTAGTTTTTATGTAACTTGAAGCCAATGTGTTAGTTGCGAAATGTCGAGACACCGCGGAGAGCTCTCGAGACTGACTCGAGATCGTCGGGGGGCGTTAAGCGGTCGGTTCAAGATCCTGTCAAGCGGCGCTCGTGACCTTCACTCAACCTGGAGTCATCGTGGCTCGAGTTTAGTGAATTAATATCGTGAAAAGCTGCCACCGATAAAAGGTCATAAAAATGTACATAATATTGCAAATGAGAGGGTTTTGGTAAGCAGTTTTTGTTTCAGAACAAAAGTGTATAACGCACTCTTAATAAAATAAATACCTATTCCAAAATTGTTAGTTTGTGGAAATCTTCATGCTATAGGTTTCATTTTTGACCTATCTTTAATAATTTCAATTTTATAACAACTTAAAAAAAAGTCGCAAACAGAAATGAGTTTTTTGACATGGTCATTATTTTATTAATAATGCGAAATATTCTGAGAAAGACTGTCTAGTAAGGCTCATGGCTTTGCCTAATTCTACAGTCGATTACATTTGTGGAAGCAATGTATTTTTAACCCTGTGAAAGAGGGTGACAACACATGTCGGCTAAGAAAAAGTTACTATCAAACCCTAAATCTCATGCTAACAGCTTTAGTAAGCTGTGACTAAATCAATGAAGAACATATTTTATAATCAACAATAACGGGAATTAATACCTGTAAGAATTTTAGACAAATCATTTTTTTTTCAAACCATTGGCAAAACAGCGACTTTCAATTATTGGAAACAGAATTTTATGAAAAATAATTATAATAGGATTTGTAGCAAACCGCTTAATGGCGGACGCAGACGTAAATAAATGATAAAAAAGGGTCGGCAAAATAAAACATTGAATACTCCAGCGCACACGGAAAGGGAACTAACTAGAATTATAGCAGTGAAGTCAAGATTCTCGTTAATTCGTATAAGTTGAGTATATTATTTAGAAAAATAGAACTAGAAGAATATAATCTAGCAATGTCACCTCAAACATAAAACTACAAAATATAACTTAAGGTCCACTACGCATATACCCTAAGACGTTAAATATTTCGGAAACAATAATTACGTATTTACAAACAATACTATGAGGACGCACTGTACGCCAGAACGCTTACGCTAAACTTCGCTTAGCAGTAAGAACATATACCACGTGATTATCCAGGCAGACCAAGGCCTTACCTAGTAAACATGCGTGAAAACAGGCTTCACTACCTAGTATAAAACAAAGTCGCTTTCTCTGTCCCTACCTTTTATATGCTTAAATCTTTAAAACTACGCAACGGATTTTGATGTGGTTTTTTTTTAATAGATAGAGTGATTCAAGAGGAAGGTTTATATGTATAATAACATCCATTAAATAGTGGAGAAATATTGCACCCGTGCGAAGCCGGGGCGGATCGCTAGTACTAGATGAAATACATTGATCGTTACCCAAGTCGGACAGTTAAATATCGGTCACAGACGAAATCTGTAGTCTGCGCGCGGTCTACATGGTTTTTAAGCCAATGCCCTGTTTCAGATAGGTCGGTAAATTGTTTTTTGAAACAATTTATTTGTAATAAATAATCCTCTTATAGTTAAGCTTAAAAAAAACGGACTTAGGCCTGTGGGCGTATTTAGACCTGAAATATAAATTGACTTAATTCAAGTAACGTAAACTTTATATTTGGTGCAGGCGTGCATGTGAATCGTAAAGCTGTGACGGTTCCTGAGTTAACTCAAAATATGTTTTCTTATCCACTTACGGTGTTGAGTTGTATAGCGCAGTCAGTGTATGTAAATGACTAGTGAGAGTATGAGTGAGTGATTAATTAACAAAGCGAAGTGTGAAGAAGCTATTAGTCCGGTTAACACATGTCAGTAAGATAATAATATGAGTTCCACTTGTAATCTAGGGTAATGTGGATGGTTGTTGTTACACCTCTATCTACCTTTAAAAAGGAAAAAAGCGTGATCCTATTTATGTTTTATAATATATCCTACTTTACAACCACTCACCCAACACATGCTCAAGCTTTAGTGAGGTAAAGGTGCGAAAAATAGCGAGCAAAAGGCACGATCTATACATAAAGGTGCGAGACATCGCGATTCCCACAGCCATTATAGCATATCGAATTTATTTTACGACGCAAATCCAATTTGTATTATAAATATTACGATTTTCGAAAATGATTATCCAAGTCTGGTTTCGATATATTTAAAATTAAAATAAATCTGTCAGATTCCAGCATTATGTTCTGGAGATCATAATAGATCATCATGACATGTAATATTTCTCGTTCCATATTATAAATTGACCAAAATACATCCCCGTCATGTGTAGTCAGTAGTCATCTTAACGTTCAAGAAAATAAGGTATAGAATAGGGTAAAGCAAATTATATTTCATAACATGAGTCAGGATGCTGATTCGAAATTCAAATTTCAAAATAAGTATTAACTTCTATTTATAAACTGTACCGTATTGTTACACTGCTTAAGTCCATTTTTCAATTCAATTACTGTCTCTGTGATAAGTCTGCATCAACCTCTATATGTCGGCTTTTGACACACCTTAATACCGCACAAAGTGACAACGTGGCTTTTCGAGGCTTAACTTTTTTATTTTCTTGCAATAGCTATTAGCTTTATTGGGGTTTAAAATGTTTTGTAAATGGAAGGAACAAATTGTGCGGAAGGTGACATGTCATTTCGTAGACAGAGAACACGTTGCATGGATTCACGTCGCATTACGGAAATCAAAAATATTAAACACTTATATTATTATTATTATATCGTCTTGTCATTAACTAATGCGGGTGACAATATATTTTGAATAGATAGTGACGTCACACACAGAGTAAAATCACAATGGCTTTTTTTTCACCAGGTTTTTTAAGTTTTCAAATAAAACTATTTCCCGAATTCCATCGCCATATTTTATATTATTATTTTCTTCCGAGGCTTTTAAGTCTTGCAGCCTCCCTCGTGAGGCGAGAGAGAAGAGAAGACTGATAAAAACCGCAACATAATTCGGAAAATAGTTTTATTTAAATGTCCAACATTCCCGTAAACATAAAAAAAACATTAGGTTTCATCATCATCACCAATGGTGAACATGGGCCTCTCCCTAAGTTTTCCAGATCGACTTACTGGAAGCGGCCAATTAGGTTTATTAATGTGGAATTTGGCACACAAATAGACCATGTCTAGACTTAACATGACTGCTACTTTTTATTCCAAAATCATCACGATAGTACTTTTATTCTATTACAGGCCATTCACACGACCGAAGCCGCGAGCAACACCTAGTTAATAATTCAAATTTGTTAGTGTTACTACTGTTTATGCTAAGCGCTTATCATTTGCCTGTGTACACAAGATAAAACAACCAGCCCAGATCTCAGGCACCTGGGCTGATCCAAACAGACATCTGGTTTGAATATTCATCAGCAAGGAAGTAGCATGAACTAAATATTAATGAGATTTTCTGATTAATGACTTGGTTAAGGAATGAATTCTAGAACACTCTTGTGTTTCGTGAAGGCAATATACTAGCTTTTATTTGCGGCTTTAACTGTATGACACTTCTGGGCAAATAATGAAAACTATATAAAAAAAATTAATTAAGGATTACATAGTTTTTTTTCTTAGAACGAGTTAACACTTCAGTAATTTCAAAAATGTATTATAATCGAACTCAAAATGGACCTAAAACTACCCTCTATAATATTAATATACAATATTCTTGCATAATTTTGCGCAACGCATTAGCGCCCTTCGGGTGCCCTCTATCTAAAGGAGCTAGAGAACACAATCATATAAAATTCCCTAAGGAACTCTAATTAACAGCGTTCAATCCGTTACTACGATACTATTAAGTAAATCTGAACCCAGTCACACTGGATCAACCACTATCAAGTCAGAAGTAATTGTCATTCCTATGGATTCCGTCTCAAGTTTTGTGACAGGTTATTGAGAATAGATAATGGAACTACGGACTTACCTGACTCGCAGGTTCTCCCGAGACATTTATACCATGCTTCACTGACTGCTTTCTGATCACAAACACTTATTACACACTTCACATTTAAACATTTCACACCAACAATTATTAGCATAGATATAAGTCATAGGCATAGGCATTAAGTTCGCCTTTATACTTTTTGTATATGTGTAATTAATAAATAAATATCATAATACATTAGAAAACACGAATAAATAACTGGACATAGGCTAACCATGAAAACACAACTACTGAAGCTTGGGGCGCTCTTTTTCGAACACAGCTCTGTCATTTTGAATATAAAAGTGTTTAAGTGTAGTCTATGGAAGTGTTCGATATTTGAAAATGAAAATCTCGGTATTGTTACTCGGCGAATCTCTCGTTTGCGTTTACGGCTATGAAGGAACTGCAATGTCTCCGAGAGCAGGCTGCTTTCTGCAAGTACTGTGAATACACTTAGCAAGTAATGTCTTAGGGCAGAGCAGGAGCAGGGATGGCGAACCAATGGCATGCATGCCAATGGTGGCACGTGACAAAATAATTCCGGCACGCGCGTATCATATCAAACGAAAACATAGTTGGGTCATAAAAGTCGCTAAGAAAGGGCACTCTGATAGATAAAATCAGTCCTAAATGGCATGGTACATGCTATATTTCTTTACAATATAAATGGCACATTAACCATTGAGTGCGCAACCAGGTCTGAAACATCTCGTGTATAGTGTATAGTGCGACAAAGAAAAGTATATATTTATGACCAGGTGTGAAATGCCTTGTGCAGGAATGAAAAGTATAAAAAATCCGTGTCGCTTCGAAAGTGTTAAGGCTTCGAGTGCTGAATACCACTTAGTGTTTCCTAATTCAAAGTTGTGAGTAATGGGTACTGTTCATTTGAAATGATGACGCTTTCCATCAGACGAGTTTATTCGTCTCGTCTAAGGTCTCGTCAATTGTCCAAAAAAGAGCAACGAAATAACTAACAATGTACAAAGCCGCTCTGTCGATCTTAGCTCACCTCTGTTCACTATATTCGCAGAAATAAAACAAAAACATGAACACTAAAAGCTGCCAAAAGAACGAACGAAGTAAAAGCTTCTGGGAAGTAATTTTTAACTCCCTTCCATTTATACAGTCCCTTTCAAACTAATTGTCTGAGAGTAGGGATGTACTCAGGTATTGAAGCGAAGATACTTAAAAACCAATTTAATTTATCGCATGTTTAGAACGATATTGGTTTTTCTACTCAGTATTAGCTCAGAGTCTGGAATTTGTACACGATATGGTGGTGATACGGAATACAGACGGCGAAAAGTGGAGACTCCAGTTGCGCCTCTGCCTACCCCTATGGGGTATTGAGATATGGAGATAATGCGCATGACTGTCAACTATTATGTACTTTATCAATAACAATTGCAGGCTCAAAATAACTTGATTAAAACGAAATATTGACAACTTATTACTGCAAATTAATATCACACAAGCTGATAACAAAGTAACTGACCTACATTTCGTAAAAAATACAACATTATTATCGATAGTCACATCTCTATCCACAACCAATAGTGCGAGCAATAAACACGGGCCTCACATAAATCTCTCCATAGCTCGTAACTCTGGACACAAACTATGTCGAGAGCTGGGAGCGTTTACGACAAATCATATTTCAAATATGTCTGCCAGAGTTCTACTGTTTTTATTTTCTTGTGCGTAAACTTCGTCCCAGTCTCCAGGTATACCTATATTTTGTTATACTGTTGCTAGGAACTTCTGTGTAATATTTATGAATGATAAAGGCTCAAAACGTTTTAAAGATTTTTCCATTACTATCAAATTACTAACCACCATACACAAGATGTTAAAACCCGCCGTAGTAGCCCACATAAGTGTGTCGCGTTCCGGGATCAACATGTGTATATTCGGATTCAACAGGCCGGCATAATTGTGTCGACTGCCGAAGGGTAATCATCTCTCGTCAGTCGACATTTTATTGAACCCCACACCACTTACTATCACGCCATATTGTCACTGCCGTGCCTATATTATCCCTGGCATTGCTTTAGTCGATGGGCAGCAGATGCAGAAATAAAAGAAAATATTTAATCTATTCATGTTTTCATTCGTGGTTTAACATGGCCACTGTATCGGTATTGTAATTAGTGCAATATCTGCACGTGATGGTACGTGGAATGGCGTCTTGATAGCGTACGAATTAACAAGATATGGTTACCCCTCATCTGATACAATGATACGTTCAAAACCGTATAAACACAAACTGATACCGGAACACGACTCACTTACATACAAAACTATGGCGAAATTTACAATTTAAGAACGGCGATACCACCCACAAATATAACGTAAAATTATTATATGTTTTGCGGAGTTGTGTATCACACATTTTATCAAACAGGCCGGCATAATTGCCTACTGGCCAGGCATAAACATCATTCGCCAATCAAAACTCGATCTGGACCACACTTCAGTTATCATCAGATGGAGTAGGGTCACTTTCCACATAAAAAAATAAATCATTAACCAAATGAAAATTGTGATTATCTACCATCTACCTTATCATAGCGCCGCTCTCCTAGCAAAAAACCTATTTACCATCATTAACTACATGAACCTATAATTTATCGTCCGATATAAACCCAGGTATTTGTTATTCTCCCGGCTCTTCAATAGCAACCATTGTTACTAGCATACGATTATACCGAAAATGTATGTTGCCAACTCCGAACCCAAATTGAATATAGTTTGTTTACTTATTTAAAGCTTTATTTTTGGAACCGCTATAGTTCTCTAGAGCGTGAATGAGTTAGTTTGAACTGAAAGCATTGTTTGTAGAAAATTAAAGAGTGCGATGGCGTACTATGCTTACACGGGAGGATTATTGTAGTCAGGTCTCGGATTCTATTTCCGGATCGGGTATAATACGTTATCTGACCAGTATTAATGTGGAATTAGGAATTCTGCTCGGTATTATGAACACCACCAAGTTATTGGTATTATCAAAGAATACGTTGACATCTGGAATTTGTCAGTTATATTTATTGAAAAAATATAAATAAAAATACTATAAACAATAAATAGAATGTACATAAATAAGTATGGTACCTTCTTTTCAAATTAATATTTTGTCAGTTTCATGGAATAAAAAAATTTAAAGTGGGTAGATATTGCGTACATTTATTTTTTAATTTCCAGCAGAAAGTATAAAATATGCAGCCAATATATTTGCAATCACACCAACATAATTGGTTTCAGTGCTGGGATCAAATGCGCTTAACTTTTTTACAATACCAATTTCATTCATAGCACTGCACACGTAACAGTCTTTTCATAAGGTCTGGGTACTTCGACTGGCACAAAAATTGACTATGTGCTTAAGAAAATTCATCTTTCTATGTACCAAATATTATAACCTATTCGGCGATATTTGTATTTACTTCAAAATTTAAATATACAATTTGAACATCTCTACAAGACCAAATATTTATCAGAGTAATCTAAAAAAACTGTAACATGAACTCCAATAACATAATTATGTGATTTGACATCAGACACATGAGGCTGAACGATATTCATAGAGCGATATCGCTTCGCGCGCAATACAAGTACGCTGCCGAGCCAGTCGCCACATTTAAAAACACATACATTTATCCCCGAAGGGGTATACAGAGGCATTGAGGGCACCCACTTTTCGCCGAATGTGTTCCGTCCCATGATGTGATAGGAGGCGAGCCTATCGCCACATCGGGCACAAATTTCAGACTCCAGGCTGATACTGAGCAGAAAAACCCAAATATCACTTTGCCCGACCCGGGACTCGAACCCTGGCCCTCAGGGTGCTGCCATATGGCGCATGCAGTACAACTACGCCAATAAGGCAGGCGCCATATTTAAACAGCTGAAACAAACTGACACACTTTTTTACCTTATTACCCTAATTAGATCAGTAGCAACACTGACGCCAATGTAATGACATATAACAGCACACCGTACTCCAAGTAATATTTCCTGTGCCTGAATTTTCCCCATTCCCATACCCTCTGATTAATGTCTTGGTTAAAATGTATCTCGGGATATATGAGAGGCACCTGTCTGAGTCCTGTTGTATCTAATTCAAAACCACTGTTTTAATTAAGTTAGTTTAGGATTCATTGCAGTAGATAAACTAGGGGTATGTTATAGTCAAATTGGGTGAAACGAAACGCGTAGTAACCTTCGTGTGACTACGTTACCATCGTTTTTGTCATCAACATAAAAATGTTTAAGCTGTAAGTATATTTATTTTTTACTAGCTATTGCTTGCGATTCCGCCCGCGTGATAGAGTTTATCCAGCAACAAAGCCGAGGTTTATAATTTCTCGGGATAAAAGTAGCCTATGTCCTTCCCAGGATCCCAAAGTATCTCCATACAACATTTCAGTGGAATCGGTTCAGTAGTGCTTGAATTTATCACGTTGAAATTTGGCACACAAATCCTCAATAAATTAATAGACTACTTTTTACGCCTTGTGTACCTTGTATTTAGAGAAAGGATTTTCAAACAAAAACTATCTTTTATATAACCGAATCTATGTTTTTTGTAATAACGTATTTTTTTCTTTGATTTTGTTTATGTCCGAAAAACAGCAACGTTGACTACTATCTAATGCATCAACTATAATTCCTTCTTACCCTTTAGCGACTCATGTAAACTTACAAGATATATGTTTTAAATTGAATTTTGGACAAAGAATAGTTTTTCTTGTAAACAACGTCGTAAACTGCAGGTTGTGTTGTTCATTACAGCAAAAGAATTTAAAGATGTCATTAGAGATGCGAGAGAACGTTAGGAATTCTTACACAAAGTACGTCTGTTCATACAAGGGACTTTAGTATGTCATACTGGCAGATAATGACCGGCTCTAGACTTCGTGACCTATTTTAATTGATAGGTAGATATAATCTCTATAATATGTATGATTTAGATATCTTCGACTTTGTAGAAACCGCGTTGATGTAGGTTTGGGGGTAAATAATACAATCTTTATGTAAGTACTACGTTGTCTATTCTTGTTGGCAAATAGTATAACTCTGCTGTTTAAAAACATGGTAGCCAGTGTAATTATGGGTGCTTGAGACATAATATAACTCGAAATGTCGAAACTTGTATGTGATATTCTATCTTTTAAACTACTGGGTATACATATTGTTTATGAGGCAATGAACACTTACCATAAGGCGTTCAATAGCGAAGAGAGATCGAAATGAATAGACTTTTCGCTAATATATTAAAAAGAAAATTGTATTTTCATAAAATGAATAGAAATAAATCACCTAAAATATTAATGAATCAGTTTAATTTTGTTATAAAACAAAATGAACATCCATCATGTATTAGTACGCTGTAGCGCTCTTTTTTAAAATTAATTTACGTTCAAAGTTGTACATATATGCGTTTAAAAGATATCGAATACTTTGCCAGTATACGTATTCTCTCCTTTCCACCACTCACAATCGAAGAACGTGAAGAAGCGAGAAGACAGGCTGACATAAAGGTACCGACCGTCCAGTGATGTATTTATTTCTTGCCGGTCGACATTTTTTGGGCTTCACTTTACTTTACATCGGGTGCGGTGAAGCCTCTTGCTGTGCCTTCTATTAAAATACCAATTCTCTTTACTTAAAATTACCCGCGATCCTTTTTTATACAAGCACGGAATAGAGACCCCAACGCGACTGCAATCAACACAATTATGCCGACTTGTTGGAACCAAATATACACAGGCTGATCCCGAAACGCGACACACGTGGGCCACTATGGCGGGTTTTAGCAACTTGTATACGGCAGTAGCGAAGGGTGAAGTTTTCTGAAAGGGAACCCGACACGACATAGGTACTAATATGCATAAATGCGGCCTGCAAATCGCTCTAATGATAATTAGATTTTACATAAATTACTAAAGGGAAGACATAAGAAGTGGCGATAGCCTAGTTGGTTGTGGAACGGACTGCCGAGTCGAATGTCTGCAGGCTCAAATCCCAAGGGTACACACCTCTGACTTTTCTAAAAATCATGTGTGTATTCTTTGTGAATTTATCGTTCGCTTTAACGGTGAAGGAAAACAACGTGAGGAAACCTGAACATCTGAGAAGTTGTCTATAGGAATTTCGAAGGTGTGTGAAGTCTACCAATCCGCACTAGGCCAGCGTGGTGGACTAAGGCCTAATCCCTCTCAGTAGTAGAGGAGACCCGTGCTCAAAAGTGGGCAAGTGCATAATACAGGGCTGATATTATTATTACTAAAGGGAAGCCGACAGGAATTGAGTTATATGGACCCTTCGCTACTGGTATAGGGTGGTCAGTATTCGGGCGGATATAAAATATATCGTAGTACAAGCAAAAATCCTTCATATATATAGTCTGTTCAGAACAAGAACCGTCGTGGGATTTGAGGTCGCTACTGTGCTTAATTACCTCTTTTGTTTAATTCTAGGTACATACAAAAATCCCTAAAAACAACACGCAAGATCATTTATAACAATGCAATACATGACAATGAGTTTAACATTTACCAAATGGCAGGGAAGGGTTTATTTATTTATTTAAGGACCTTCAACAAAGGATACGAGGCATATAATATGCATTATTATAGGGTACAACGCGAAGCGAATCGATTAGATGCTCAATATCAATCAATAGTTGCTCAAACAAGAAGTTTTTTTATTATTATAGGTTTGACTATGTTAAAATCGAAAGTTAGTTCACTTTTCGGCCACGACGGTTCTCTTTCTGAACACACTATAGTTTTTTTTTTATTTATTTATTTATACATATATTATAACACCATAACAGTTGAAACTAATGCGATGTTATACAGATTTAATTTTAACAATTTATTTCATTGGGTGGATGAAACTTTTAGCAGCAATTGCTTGTTTAAAACACGGGGCAAAGTCAAAGCCAACAATAGTTCACAATGAAATGTAATTTTACGGGGATTCAATTACAATCAGCTCTCATCAGAAGCCGGCATTATGAGGCTTCATTTTATTAACAACGGTCTGAATAAGTTTCTCCATGTTGAGTTCATACTGGCTTTTAATAGTGATTCTATTGCGAGACCGTTTTTCCTTTGAAAAAAGGAGATTTGATAAGTCAATTTCACTCAGGGATAGTTGGTCTATTTTTTAAGGAAAAAAATTAAACTCAATATATAGGTAATATGTTTTATTAGGAAAAGCATTCTTTAATTCTACTCACTACAAAGGAACTTATAAGCTATCCGTTTAAATGTCATTATTTATTTGTCATTTTTGTTTAAAACTATTCCATTAATTATTCCCATCATTATATACGAGTACATCAAATTAAAATGTGTTCCAACACACAATGTTTCTATTCACATTTCTTATGTGTTCAATATAACCTATACATATTATAAAACAAAGTCCCAAAAAGCCGTTTGTATGTGATCGATTTTCTCAAATTCTTCTGAAAGTATTTTTGTACTGTTTCTACTAAAAGATAGTGCAATTCTTGAGGAAGGTTTAAGTTAATAGTAAATTACGGTTTTATGTAAATTGGCTGAAATATAACGATTACTAAAGAGGTCGCGTGGCTTTAAAAATCTCGTGAGTCGGGATTTACGCGTGAAAAGTTTTGTGATGCACTGATTTCTACGCGTGCAATGCTGCGGGTATAGCTAGTTATTGAATAAAATTAATTTATTTTGAGACTACTTTTCCCACAAAATCCGATCAGGTTAAGTGAAAGGTGTGCTCCCTCCGCTCGGTGTCTCAACAGCTCATTATAAAGGCAGGTGAGGACGCTCGCCTCCGTGTCTTGTCATGAATCCCTCTGAATAGCTCTCAGGAACTCCCCGCGCACCTCACTCCGCTTGCAAACGTAGCTTCAATTTATTAACGTTTTGTATTCTACACCTGGTGTTATTTTGTTCGGCTTCAAGTCCCAGTTATTATATATTTTCAAATTTGGATGTTTCTCGTTGAACAAATTCGTTCCCAAAAAAAAAAATATATTTAAATGTAGAATTTTCTTCAACCTCACCCATTTAGTATATTCAGATAACAATCAAATTAATATTAATAGCAAAACAATAGTACCCTTTTCATGGTTTACGGTAAAAAGAACCTTATTCATTCGATTATAAAGTGCTGTTTCAGATTCACGCGATACTTTTTTATTAAACTGTGTTTAGCTCCATAGACAACAAATTGATTGATGGCCTAATTGAATCTCCGTAAATTGAGTCTCGGCGGAACCCATTTGGGTACCTCTCCCACTGGCAACGCGAAGCGAATCGATTAGATGCTCAATAACAGTCAATAGTTGCTCAAACGATAAGTTTTTTTTATTAATTAAACCTCTATGAAAGGAAAAGTTATTTAACCAAATTAGATAATAGCACAGAATACATAATTTTAATAGTATCTTATTTCAGAAAGATCTTTGGTTAGAACCTGTCAGTTATAGATGAAGTAAATGATTTGTACAAGGCAATTAGGCATTTTTTAATAAACGAAACCAAATACTTTTATCATGACAAAAAACACTTTACATTAAATTACTCGAACCGTAGAGGCAAAATAAAAAAGTGTTAGTTGCGAACAAAATATTTATATCACTTTCTTTTAACTTTAACTCCGATCGATTCCACTTACCTAATGGAGTCTGATGCTCTGAGCGATTCCTTATGGTGGGGAATTTACAGCCACAAAGCGGTGATCCGTGAGTCATCCGGCGGGAGGCGACCAGCAACACACTAATGCCACTTCTGCTCTAAGAGAATTTGCCGCAGTGGCAACATCACTCTTTTTGTCATAAATACACTCAAGCTCAGGCGATATTCACAGCTAACTACAAAATGATAAAAAATAAAAGTAAAACCAAGATTTTTGGTGAAAATATTCGCTATTCATGAACGATTTTTGGCACAATGTTACCAGAGGTAACGACGACCACGCGATTTAATTTATTAACGCAATGTCAAAAAACTCTTCATATTGGCAGCCTATTTACCATAGTGAAAGGGCAGTCTATTATTCGTGCCATTTTCTAATACAGAGTAAAATCATATAATCAAGTAAATGCTAGTAAACGTTTGTATCAAGTGTCGTTTAAAAGGTATTCAGAGCGCCAAACTATTACACTTCAGTGCTTATAACTATTTACAAATAAATGTAGCGAGATTTACCATTCCCTTAATCTGATTATACATTTTCTCAGTTATGAGAATTACTAGTAGCTTTACGTTTCAAAAGCGATAAAATTGTTTATAGCGCATCGTCGACAGTGAAGCAGGGCCCTAGGTACAGTTCGCGGATGTTTGTTTGAATTAGTAATGAGTTTGCATAAAGCGTAAGTGCTTACACATTTCCACAGAGATGGGTAATATGTATTCTGACAATATAATTTGCAGATATTTGCAATTAAATATAAACCACTCGTCTCGTTATAAAAAGGTACGAAAAATACAGTCACCATTCATACCGTATAAAAGTAACATAGTTACTTGTCCGTACCGTAAAAAACACGCAACTAACGAGGAAAAACTGAACAATCGTTGTTCCCAATCACAGCGCCGCAAACAAGCCACTGTCACAGAATTTTCGGCGAAAACATAAAATGGATCTGCAATACAATATTTGAACGCGAAACCATAAATTGAAAAACTACCTGATGTACCAGATTTTTTTTTTTTTTAGGTCCACTAAACTAGTCTGTAACACTAGAAACAAACTTTAAATTTAGAACATAGATAGTTAAGAACATAACCGGGTGCTTGACTTTCTAGAAGTGAACACTACATGCTTAAAAGTGAAATAAGAAATAAGTTACACTGTGTCTGTGATAGCAATAACAAATTAGCTGAAAATCACAAATTATGAACGGAATGAATTTGAAGTTTCTTAATCTGAGGGATTTTTACATTAAAAATATCAATTTCCTGAAGCATATTATTATATGATTTACACATACGCCGCAAAGGCGAGTGTTGACCATAATTGGTCGTCCGTGTTGGCAAGTTAAAAGTCACTCTATTATGGAGACGGCTGCTAGAACAAGGCACAGCAAAATTAAGCTTCATTAGCAGACCAGGGTTATCAATAACATGCATCGATACGCAGTGATATGCAGCGCTTGACTGCCTCGGTGACTTGATCTAGAAATAGATTCACCCCTATTACATTATAAGACGGACTACACATGGCGGAAAGTGGGTGTACTGGTTGCACCTCTACCTACGCCTTCAGGGATAAATAGCGTGAATGTTTGTGTGCTTGCGTGGGAACTGTTCGCTAGTCGTCATAGTGGTTTTGACAAGTCGTATTCTAGGATTTGTTTATGTACATTCAGTCGTTTTACACGTAATGTCCTCTCTTTAGATTCATATTGTGAAACGTGACGACTTTGATATAGTTTTCAGGTCTGACTATTCATTTGAATTGAAAAATTATCACGAATCGCATGCTATTGAAGTTTTTGCTAAATATAGTGATAAACTCGTCCATACATGTTCTGAATAAAAGTATAGCGTGCCTGTCGCTTTAAGTCCAAAAATATGAACTAATGTATGTAACCTCGATATACTTTTATAGTAATAAATCAAACGTTATGAACGGCTGTCGTTTCGTATGACTGCCCATTCTGTCCGATCGAATTTCACGTCGTATATCAAAACATTTTCATCAAGACCCGTCACGCGGCCGAATTTCAATTTGTAAATTTAAATTGCTAGAATGATTTCGTAGATTTGTATTGGAAGGTCCAGCTTGACTGGGATGGTATCACTGTTTCGCAGAAAGTTGTAATGAATACCGATTATGGGCAAGTTTTTGTTTATCAAATAACAAATTTGAATTGCCTAATAATATTATAGCTATTCAATATTTTAGACATAGGACAGCATAGTTTGCGCTCTGCACACAAATAAGAAAATACATCTCATCTATGACAGCTAACTTAAAAGATCATGAAGCCTGCAAAGTCTTCGAAATGTTGTGAGAAATTTGTAATATGTAAAATAGTTTTATTTTAATATCTTAGTCGAATAAACTTAGTGTCTGATCTACAACCCTTATAATACCGACAGGAGATAGCCAAATAATACTAGTTGTATCTCTGCTGTCCCTAAGAACAGTCGTAATATGGCGTAAAAGGGGCAGCGCTCAGTCATTGGAAGTTGATGAAAATTCCACTCGCAACACACAGGGGAAAGCGGGAACGAACGGTGCAACACTTTGTTTCAACAATTCTGATTCTGTTTATTGAATTGTTGGTGAGAACAAAAATTAAAAGATATTTGAAATTGCTGTGCAAACATACAATGGAGTTTCTCAGGCAGAAATAAATGGTTTAAAGGTTTAAATTACTGCGATGAATAGCTAAATTAACCTAAAGTTGATTCGTAATTAGTTAAAAGAAATCTTAGTGTATTTAGATGTATAAGAAACATTGATAGTTGATTGCCATCATTTTGTATCACAATGATGCATTTGATAACTAGTTCTGGCAGAGAAAGGAAGAAATAAAGCCAACGTGTCTACTCGGCAAAGGCATAAGGATATTTCAGCCAAAGAAACTCAAGTTTTCAGCTGATTCTGTCCTACATAAGGAATATGACATCTATCTTTAAGAACATGCAACAAGTGAATAGCTTCAACCAAATACATTCAACTATTGGTCCCTTATTGTCTGCCAACTGCGAAGCGGTTACTGGCAGCGCTTTGAGAGCGACCTTAATGGACATGAAATAAAGTTTAATTTTGTAAATTGTTTTGGCAGCCAGATGGGTTGCGTATAATTGAATTATCGGAACTTGTATTAATATTGAAAGAATTTGGTCAATTAATTTCGATCGGACGATATCTCCAGTCTATTAATAACAAGTCTAAGAATTCCTACCCGCCATAGTCTAGCCGCATTAAATTTTGGGTATTTCGGGATCATCCTGGCATTCGGAATGTCGACTGATCGGAATACGTCGTACATTACCCTTTTATTTGAATTCACGAATCAAGTAAATGATATAAGACGATTCCGTGAAAAGAGGTTGGTCTTTATATTCATTATTGAATTCACGCCTGCCTTTGAAGGGTTCTGGGGACGCAACTAGTGGGTCTACATTTCTTCGAGCTTACACATCATTATTTTTAGTATATTTCAACCCGAAATTAGTTTTTCGAGACTCAAAAGCACAATCCATTTCACCAATCTTTAACATATGGTATATTTTATCCCAAAAACATAAAAATTTCGTTGTTATTATTATTTTTGTATTTGTGTGATCTTTTACATAAAAAATTAATTTGGGTGTTTCGGCTTTATGGAATACAAAAAATACTTCCTATGATGTGATAGGGAGCGAGTTTATGACCACCAATATCATCATCATGTGACGTGAAGTCCACTGATGAACATAAGCCTCGTCTAAAGATTTCCAGACGGACCGAAATTCGGCAACGTTGCGTATAACCATAATGAGCATAAAATGCAATCCCGAATAACTGACAATTTTTCGAGTCAATAAACTGACATAAATTACAAACACACTATCATTAAAAGATCAAGAAGAATCTAATGACATTTCCACTATCAAAATCTTCCAGAAAACATTACTCTTTATAATCGGTTAAAAATATTCCATGACTCAGTGAGACTACAAAACATTATTCAGTTTCGAAATATTTGCTATTATCAAAACAATAATTTATACTAGTAATTTACGATGGAAATGAATTTTTATTTCCCACTTAAATTGAAAAGCAAATAGACATAAAAATAACCAATAACTCATCCTGTAACAGCTGTATTGGGACTGAGTAGGTATCCCACGCTAGGCAACTATTCGCGTGGGTTTGTTTTGGAACCATGATTATATGGTTTACGAGCTGGTGATTATAGTATAAAACTAGCTGTGCCCGCGGCTTCGCCCGCGTGGGAATCAGTATCTCACAAAGTTTCCCCGCGTAAATTCCATCACACGAGATTTTTAACAACCAAGCGACCTTCAACAGTAATCGTTATATTTCAGTCAATTTACATAAAACCGTAATATACTATCAACCTAAACCTTTCTCAAGAATTGCTCTATCTTATAATATAACTGTACAAAAATCCGTTCAGTGGATTTCGTGAAATCGATCACATACAGAGGGACAACTTTTTAGACTTTATTTTATAATATATATGCACACATAGGGACAGAGAAAGCGACTTTGTTTTATACTATGTAGTGATTATGGCCCCACGTAAAGGCGTCAGTTCATCAAAATTTTCGATAATCATTTCTAGACTGTATACGTGCAACTGAAAAAGCCCAAAATATGCAACATCATTTAATGAAAATAAACTATTATCAGGTCTTTTTATTCAAAATCAACGTACAATTTGTGCGTAACAAATATTGTAACATAATATTCATACAAGTAAATGAATATTTTGTTTTCCTTAGTAATTTTTTGTAACTTTATGTATTATATAAAAATATTTATATATTAACATGTTTCTCAACAATTACTTTGCTCCACACTTGCCAATTTAGACCAGCTTGGCGGACTGGTTTCCTCGAGACGACTGACTCCCATGCAATACAGGGCTGATATTATTATTATTTATTATTTATATATTCTGAAATTCTATTTTAAGGAACCAGTACACAGCGACCCTAGTTCATGAACAACCCTCAATACATCTGCAAATGTTTATTGCTGTCATACTCTATTTGCCTTCAAAATCGCGAAACCCCAGATTTTACAACCCAGTCTAGCCCTCTTTACAGTTATGATGTCATTGAAAGAGATCCGGTATACCATCTGTGACCTATTTCGTAACAGTTATTGGACCCTGGGGTGCGATTTATTCGTCTTGCGGCCTTTGTGCGTCCGAATAGACAAACTTTATTAATTTAAGCCCGGTTGCAGCATTGATACGGTTTGAATTTATGGCTGCGTGGTATAATTGCGCTTGCAGACTGTGGTCTTGATAGTAAAGACGAAAATGAGTGACGAAAGAAGGTATGTTTTTAATTTGTAATTTCTAATGGGGTTCTGTTAATAAAATAGTGGCGGTGTGTTGACATGAGATGTTGCAATGCTTTCAGAATTTGTAATACATTATTCGTTTAATAATTAAGATACATGTATTATATATTGCCTACTCATGAGCACGGACCTCTAATACTAGAAAGTTTGGGGCTTCCACCTGACTTAGTGGACGTTGGCTGACTTCGCATAGCTTCGAAATTCTTTTAAGTAAAATCTTAGGTATGTTTCCTCACGTTTTCCTTCACTTAACTTTAACTTCAAAAAGTCAGTGTGCCTTGGGTTATGACCAGACATTCGTCTTCGCAGACCGAACTAGGCTATTGTATATTTTATTATTCGTTTAAGGTTATTTAATTAAATTTCTTATTACAATGAAAGAAGACAAATGATGGAATATTTCTGAAATTATAAGATATGTACCTATATACCAAATTCACTCATTTATAATCATGAGAAACATTAACATTTAATAAGGTTACCAAAAAAAACAAGATTTTCGGTAAATAACAATCTGGCATCTTCGATATTGACAATATGTTAATATACCTAACTGTTTAATCGCCTTGGAATTGTATCAAGGTCATATATTCCAGCTCTAAGGCAATGAAAATCCAGACTTTGGGACATTTCATGCCTCAATCAATCAAGCAATACATTTAACGATTTTACCCGCATTGCTTATTCTGGCAATAAATTTCGTTAACAAATGTATTGTAAACCAGCTCGGGATTGCCAAACGCTTGTTCTAAATGGAGAACACAAAATGGATAATGGTTGACGCACACTTATCTTCAGACTCAGGCCGCAGCAAAACATCAATGAAAAACTTATTTGATTCTAACCATTTTCTATAAAAAGTTAATACAGGATTTGGTTTGTCTGTGTACCAAATAAGCTCCTAAAATAATTTTGGCTATGTGCTATTCACTAACAACCAAATCTTTACATATACATAATTTATTGTTAAATTACTTTCGCAAAAATTTAAATGGTATTCAACATATAAGCAATCGAAATTCATTAAATTGTTCCTAAATATTTTGTGTGATGCCAAATTGCTGCATTTAAAAATGAATGGCAATTATTATTTTTTTTGCACTCAGTTTTATTTTTATTTATAAACTGGCCAGTATCAAACCTAAATCACTTAACGGCAAAGAGGACTGCATTGAATCGCTTCGAATCGTGCCTAACGGCTGACTTTGATCGACGACCGATGCCAGCCTGAGACCTAGCAGCCGACTGTCAGCCTCTAATGACGGATCAATCATTGCATCATACGTCAGTGACGCCTACATCTGTCATTGTGGTTGCGAAAATGTCAGCGACGTTACAGTGTTTCAGGTAGCGAGGGTAGCCATTCGATCTCTCACTTTACATAATCTGTAGCGCTTTGTCTGTGCGCGTCTAACTTTTAGTTCTATGATGGACAGCCATTCGATTTCTCAGTTTACATTATCTGTATTCTTTTGTTGCTACGTGCGCGCTTGATTCTACGATGGAAAGTCCTATTTTAATCAACCTACTAATTTATACAAATTATAAACATAAGTTTAAGTTTCCTATTTGCTAAGTACCTATAGGCTACAATTTTTATAATATTAAAAATATTATAGTGCTAAATATATACGCTTACAGTGTTTATAAACTTAAAAACACTATAAGCGAGACTACATCTCAAATACTTTGGAGTCGGACTGCGCTACGTATTTGATTAGCTCATGTTTTAAGGCGCCGAGAATTCGGTTATTCATCTGCTATCAGCCACTACATGTGTAACTATAAGCCGGGTATATCCGGATTTGGCGGAACTTACCCGGGCATATCTCTTTGTGTACTTATTGACATTGGATCACGATAGCTTTGGCTGTGCATTACCTTTCGTTCCGTCTCCCGGGTAAATATAGTGAGGTGTTATGTACCTATATTTATCGACTAATCGGCTTGCTTTGCGACATATTGAAGGTTATTTATGTTGTGGATAAGGCGCGGCATAGATGTGGCTAGAATTGCTTAATAGAAATACAACACAGGTCATATTAATAAGTGAACATTTTGTTTTCGTATATTTACTATATTAATTAGCCAGTAGCATTAACAAATTGTCAACCTAGTTAACTATACATTGTAGATTAAAGTCGCTTGTCGTTCCCTCTTTAAAACGTAAGTTAGGCTTTATTACTTACTAGCTTCCGCGCGCAGCTTCGCCCGCGTGGATTTCGGACTTCAAAAATGGAGCCGGTCGCGAATGTTCGAGAATGTTCGTTTTACGAAGCTACTCGCTAGGTGATTCGCTAGCCTCTAGGTACCAAGCAAGCCGCCTGCGTGTGCGTTCGCGACCTTATATATATATACAAAAATAATCCTTATAGCATGATTCAGTATTCACGCATGATGACTTATTATAGTGTTTCTATACCGATTTCTATGATTCTTTTTTATGGAATATTTAATAATGTTTACTTTTTAAATTAGGGATTACTGAGAGTGTTATAAACGAAAGAGTAGACAAATATAATGAGAAAGCTTCGAACTGCTAAGCTATAGGAAGTTACACGTGTTATTGTGAGTCAACCATAAAAGATAGACATATGCTGTCGTGGGATATTTTTTACATAATTTTAAGGAGAACATTTCCCTCATACATGATTTCTGTGTAGCTTTAACCATTAAGGTTGCACACGCGATGGAAGCTTAAAAAATGGAGTAACTTCTCCCGTTTTCCCAACATTTCCCTTCACTGCTCTGCTCCTATTAATTGTAGCGTGATGAAAAGTATAATATAACCAGCACAGAAGTATGACAAATAATTGTACCAAGTTTCGTTAAAATCCGTCGAGTAGTTTTTGTTTCTATAACGGTTATACAGACAGACAGACAGACAGACAGACAAAAATTTTACTAATTGCGTTTTTGGCATCAGTATCGATCCCTAATCACCCCCTGATAGTTATTTTATTTTGGAAATATATTTCATGTACAGAATTGACCTCTCTACAGATTTATTATAAGTATAGATATAGATATAGATAGATATAGATATAGCTAATATATATGGACATCAAATGGTAAGTAGTATGATATATTTTATTCAAATGTAGTCCCTCGTTGTTGTTTCCTTCTGGTTGATACTTGACCGTTTTATAATGTAAAAAAAATATGTACTATTGACTAAAAATAATGACCATCGAAGGCTAGCGCTTCCATATTACCTATCGCCATTGTTTCGGGTCTCATTTCAGAAATAAATGTTGTCGTCTGCGCAGCGCCTACCAGCCGTACGTATCAGACGGTAATCCGTTCCACATCATGTCGGCAAATGTTATTTGTCGCCACTAGGTCAACAAGATAATGGTACTGTTCCATTTCTCTGTATTATAAATATTATATTACGCGTCAGTGGCAAAAGGTGAAATTTTCTGAAAGGGATATTATGCGTCAGTGGCTAAAGGTGAAATTTTCTGAAAGGGATATTATGCGTCAGTGGCTAAAGGTGAAATTTTCTGAATGGGATATTATGCGTCAGTGGCTAAAGGTGAAATTTTCTGAAAGGGATATTATGCGTCAGTGGCTAAAGGTGAAATTTTCTGAAAGGGATATTATGCGTCAGTAGCTAAAGGTGAAATTTTCTGAAAGGGATATTATGCGTCAGTGGCTAAAGGTGAAATTTTCTGAAAGGGAACCCGACACAACATATAAGTACTAATATGCATCAATGCGGTATGCAAAAATATCGTTCTGATAATAATTAGATTCTACAGAAATTCTATATCAAAGAAAGCTTGAAGGAATAGGGTTATATGGACGCTTTGCCATTGTTCTCTGTCATTATATCATTAATATGCAAGAAAATGTACACATATTATAAATAAATAACCCGCCTATTAAGGTTCAAAAGAGCTCTTTAAAAATCCATATAAAATGATAGTTTATACAGAGGTAATTAAAAAAATACACCGACATCCTCCAGTTAGGGAACCCTAAAAAGAAAAACCTAAAATCAGACATTGCTAATACATATTTAAATGGAGATAAATGTACTTCAGGACGTAGCGATGTACAAATATGGTAGCCAGGTGTAACGGAACGTGCACGAAATGTTTATATTCACTACGCGAACAAATTACCTCGTAATTGAAACTCCGCCTTGTTGCTGGGTTTCGGTTGTTTCCAAACATATTTCATACGTATTTGCAATTTTAGAAGGGTCCTACAGGATATTTTAAACTTTTATAATTTATGTTTGTGGGGTTAAAGGTCGCGAAATTTTGAGGTTCTAGCTTTTTATAGGTAAAATGAGGTGGTGTGATGGTAGGTGAAATGTACGAACAGCGGCGATAGCCTCGTTGGATGTGGAAGGGACTGCCAAGACGTGTTATTGTGTTTTTCATCCCTATATTGATTCCTGAAGGCGCATTAAAAAATCAGTCAATCATAATAAAACAAAAATCGGCCTTCGCTTAGGAGGTAATAACACGGAATGTTGAGATGAAGGTAGGTAGTGGGTTTGGAAGTAACTCCTACAGCAAACAACTCTGAGTTCTGACTACAAAATTATTAGCCTTTTAGAAATTTCGATGGCCTTGTTGGATGTGGAACGGACTGCCGTGACGGATGTCCGCAAGTTCAAATCTCAATGGCACACGCCTCTGACATTTCTAAAATTATGTGTTATTCTTTGTGAATTATCGCTTGCTTTAACCGTGAAAGAAAACATTGTGAGGAAACCTACATGTCTGAGAAGTTCTTTATAGGAATTCTGAGGGTGTGCGAAGTCATTCCGCACTATACCAACGTCGTGGACTAAGGCCTAATTTCTCTCAGTAATAGAGGTAACCCGTGCCCAGTAATGAGACAGTAAATAATACAGGACTGATATTATTATATCATCATAATTACTTTCCATAATTTGTTCAACTCCTGTGAAATGAAACAATATTGATTGCGTCGCATTTAACGGAGTTAACACACAAATCCTTGTTAAACATTTTGAAATGTAGACAGATAAATTGCAAACTGAACAGTGAACTATTTATTACGAAATAAATTTGAATTCGACACGAATTAATTAATTCTGTAATGGATTTACATAATTACATTAGTGAATGTTGGTTGATTACAGTGGTCAATCGATACGTATTTTACATAAACCTGATGGTGAATGTGCTAAATTTTGTCTAGAATCTAGATAGGTTCAACAGATATAATATAATATAAACCTAAGATGACTGACGAAATCACATTCGATTTAATTTCCTCATGAACAGGAACATCATTATTCTTACACATCACTGAGTAAGTGAGTGCCTCAGTAACATAGTCGTACTGCGTGTGTGATTACTTCTGCTATGAGGTCCAGGGTTCGAATCCCGGGTGGGGCTATGTGGCATTAGGTTTCTATTCTTCATCTATCATCGTGTATTATAGAATTTGTGACATTCTTAAATGAGCCTTGAATTTGAACACTCTATTTGGACCCCACTCCGCTTACTACCAGTAGAGTTGTAGAGCCGTAGGTGTATATAAAATAAACACGAATACGCATTTTACAGTATTTCCATTTGTATAGATGTTTGGGACACGTTCGGACACTTTTGAAGTCAGCAAACGGGAACACTTGACACACTTCCTTTGTCGGCCATCTTAAATGACAGCGGGCGAGTCTCTCCAGGAAAATAGCGTTTGGAGTGTAAAATTTCTTTCCTGAACACAACAGTCAGCGAAGAGTAACAATAAAGTTTCTGATGTATTATTTATTTTATACTAGGTGTTGCTTGCGGCTTCGCCCGAGTGAATGACTCCGCCTTCAAAAAATCCTAAATAACTTAGCGATTCATTGAGTAATCTGCACTATCTACTTAAAAATCAATTGGCATTCTTGCAATTCTGCTGCCAAGCAGCACTGTGTAATTACTTTTCTGTTCCGGTTTGAAGGACATTGTAGCCAGTGTAACTACTGGATATAATGAAACTTAACATCTCATGTCTCGGATGGCGAACGCAGTGGAATACCAAACAATACTTTGTAATTAATGTTGGATGGTGTGTCTACTGTTTATAGGCGATCGTATCGCTTAACAGGCGAACGGCAAGCTCGTCTCGTCATTTAAAGTAATAAAAAAAATCAGGCTAAGTCTTAAAATATTTCAACTACAAATTTTAATATTAATCCATGACATGGTCAATGTGTCATGCGACCGAATCCGTTCAGCGGTTGCTGCGTTTACTTCTAACATCCGCATTTATAATATAAGAAAGTTAATATAAATTATAAATATGGGTCTTTCTGTTCAATATCAGCCCGGAGTTTGAAGTTTGTGCCCGATATGGCGATGGACTCGCTCCCTATCACGTCATAGGATGGAACAGACTTGGCGAAAAGTGGGTGCCCTGGTTGCGCCTCTGCCTACCCCTTTGGGGATAAATGCGTGATGATATGTGTGTGTATAGAATTAGTAAGACATTGTGAATAAGATAAAAATAAAGCTCATTAGTTGTATTTATTACTATATATAAGTGCAGCGGTACATGTGTACATTGTCACATCTGCACTTACTCCTCCAGGACGTGGAGGTCGCGGAGGTACAGGAAGAGGTTCATCGCCCCCTATCTCACGACCCTGCTGTAAACGCATTCAACTTGCATCTTCGCTAAATTCTTAATTTCTTAATGCCTTGCTACAGATAATTTATTATGACATCAGACGGCGTACATTTTGTAGTCACGTCGCAACCTGCTATTGCATTGCATTAAGGTTCAATTTAGTAGAAAAATAAAGTGGGATACATGATCTCCGGTGAGAATTTACATCTAATATTTCGGCTTGTATTGTTACTGTTGTTGAATAACGCTTACTATTAAGGCTTCTTTGTGTTGCTATTAATTTAAAAAAAACAAATACCTAAACATCGAGATAATACATAATATCTACACAAATTTATGTATTATTCCAAATCTACGTTTAAAATATAAATTGAATAACTTAAAAACTTCAAGCCAATATAATCTTACATAAACATTTCAAACAAAATCAACCTCTAAATTACATGATTTTTTTAGTTCATAAAGACTTTTTGAACTCATCCGAGTCTTAGAAATGTTTAAAAGCAATAGATTATTCATGAGATGGGCTCTTGTAAAATACGCGAGTGAGTTCAAAGAATTCATGAATCGACGTTAAATATGTAAAACTTTGTTAGGAGGTAATATGTTGATATAACTTTACTCCCCTATATTGCATGGTAGAGTTACTTTATTTAATACAGGCAAGTCGCTCGCTTGATAAGGGTTGCTAACTATACTATAATATATAGTGTTATACTATATTTGTATAGTATATACTGTTGAAGAAATATATGGTACCCAAAAATATTATATTTTCAATACCCATAGCTAACAAACAAATCCTTCATTTTAAAAATATATGAACACTCCTTTGCTTTAACTTTTGAGTGATGGGACGTGTATCCGAACTTTTATAAAAATAAATCATTAACAAATACATATTTGTCTATTTTTTGCATTTTCCGTAAAATACTATAATTTTATGAAGTGTGTATATTTTTATAGCTTATTTTTATATATTTCCTCGAAGAAGTGTTGACAACCCTACGCCTATAGCTAAAAAAGTATATCGCGAATCTTAAGCCAAGTATAACGACAGCCCTAAATCCGCAATAGTGGTCCACGAAGTGTGTTGCGTTCCGGGATTAGCCTGTGTATATCCAGTTTCAAACAGCCCGGCATAATTGTGTCAGCTGGCGAGGGATAATCTCTCGTCAGTCGATACTCTGTCTAGACTACACTCCGTTTACCATCAGGTGTAGTGAAGACACGCTCTCGTACGTATGAAAAATACAAAAAAAAAAACACAACAGAAACTTTGAATTGCAAGACTCAAAATACCCAGCGTCCTGCAACACTTACAATAAATTTGAATGCGAATTTAAACTTTAATAGCAGGGAAAAATACACATAAAGCCGTGAAAGGCGTTATGTCTAAATCATGCATGTCAATCATTAATTTATTTGTATAGAACGATGTTTAATCGGCTTTAATTATTTGTCAAATTAAATAGCTGTTTATTGGAACCGCAAGTAATCAGTTAAAGCGTTCTGTGCCAAATAAATGTGGTTTGCATATATTTGCTACTAATTCTATGTTTTTAATTAATAATATATAACAAACGCACATAAGCTCACGCCTTTACTCTTGAAAGGGAGGTAGAAATATAACTAGTGGACTCAGGGCACGTTGAACCTATTTGTGTCCCCTTACAAATATATAGTTTTCTTCAAATCGGAGTATTTTTAAACATTTTTTTTTTACATTGACTCGACTGCCTCTGTGGTGAAGTTATACCGCATTTGCGGTACGGCAGCGCTCTGAGGCCTTATGTCCCAATACGGGGCGGATAAGGCGTATTTCAATTTTTCTGCTCTGTATCAGCCCGGAGTCTGGAATTTGTACCCGATATGGCGATAGGCTCGCCCCCTATCACATCATGGGATGGAACATACTTTGCGAAATGTGTGTGTGTCGATGTGTGTATATTTTCACATGTCGAAGAAATTCAATTGCCTTCAAAACAAAACTTTCTTCATCTGTTACTTGTAATCCCATATTAACACTAATCTAGCATTGTAGATATCAACTTTGAGGAACTCATAATCGCATATCATACAAATATACGCAAAACACAAACTCATTTTGTCCCTCTTCGGAAATAGAACTCACAACCTATCTTCAAGCGTCACTACACCGCGTCAAACAGAAATAGGGGCAACATTCCAATAACAAGCTGTAAAGAAGCCAATAGCTATCGATTTAGTCATCGCGCGAATAAAGCGAATCCGATAGTTTACTCACGTCAACACTTACGCACATTGATGACGACTGTTTTGTCTGAATGCGGATACAAACCTCTAGATGTGGTAGAGAAATTATGCAAATAGCAATCGGCCTTGGTTTTTATTGTTGTACCGGACTCAGGACCCCGGACCCCGGACCCCGGACCCCGGACCCCGGACCCCGGAACCCCGGACCCCGGACCCCGCAGTCAGCAATGGGGGAAACCTACGAAAGGTTTAATTTTATTTATTAGGGAAAATAAACAATTGTACATTACAAATAAGGTACATAGTATATTACGTAACGTTTAAGCAAATGCACAATCTACACCATTTTCCACGGATTTTATAAGTAGTATTATTATTATACTTTATTGAATACTTGATCCCCCCGGCTTAGCAACTGTAGTGACCTAGTTGAAAGACGGGAGAGGATGTGTGGATAAAGAAGAAGGAACTCTTTTAGAATGGGAAGAGGGTAGAAGGCCAGGGAATGTTAGCGAGCCCTCGTAGGCCTCAAAGTGAATTGGCAACCATGAGGTATACACACTTAACTGTGTGCCTAAGGCCGCGACAAATGTCGCGTGCATGGCCGTGCATTCGGTGTGGAGACCCAGCGCACAAGATTTGCCTTGGAGGTGGAACCGGTCTAGGCATCGCACGGATAGCATTATTTATTTATAGCCACATGACTTCACAGGATCTCCCGCTGGGCTAACCTGAAGATTACCTAAAAATCTCAATGAAACTTCTCCAGTAGTTTTAGAGTCCATAAGGTACATACATAGATATAATATGCAGATTTAGCTTAAATGACAATAAACCTTTTTATTAAAGGAATAGGGTCGTAAACCTCTTCATATTATAATAAGGTCGCATAAAGAGCGCCCTCTCCTGTTTTATGTTTTTGTTGGTCTCGATTTTTCTTTAAATGAAGCAAACATTTTTAAATTTAATAATATACCATGAATGTTATCTTTAAATTGATGTAAAGAGGAATCTGACAAAATCGTGAACAGTGTACACCTTCCACGATTTTTTGCATCATATTGCCTACATGATACATTCTCGAAATTACATAAATGTGAACAGCGCTCCGTGAGTGTATTTGGTCTTAAAATAGGGCAACATAGACTTTACGCGCGTGTAATGTTAAATTGTAAATCGTGTAACCATAGTAAGGGTAGATTCAAATTCTATGAAAATGAATACAGTTTGAAGGATATGTATCCCGTATGAACACTGAAGTGTGAAGTTCTGATTATGGCATTTCTAGTAGAATATACTTCATAATATAAACATCAGAGCCAATATTTTTTGTTTACCCACCCATTTAGAACTCCATTATAAATTACGAACGTAAACACGGTGTAAAAACGTAATCTCTTTGGATCTCAGACAAGATGTTTTCATTTAGATTTGTGAGTTTAAGATCAACTCTCGATTTATATGTTTTTTACAGAGCTTCTTGTTTATATTATTAAATTAGAGTCTTTTACTGTAAGTGCTGTCTGTCCATGAACAATATAAAAACTTTGTGCTACAGGCGCTTCGCAAGCATTGACAACTTTTTGGCATGAAAATTGTTGATTTCGGCATTTGTAGCCAATGTAAATAAGACTTAACATCTCATGTCTCAGGATGGCGAGCGCAGTGGAATACCAAACAATGTTTTGTAATTCAAGGTATTGGATGGTGTTTCTACTGTTTACAGGCGGTCGTATCGCTCACCATCAGGCGAACGGCAAGCTCGTCTCGTCATTCAAAGCAATAAAAAAAACTAAACAAGGACTGATAACCCCAATACGTGGAATGGTTTTCATAGCTCCGTTTTGGAACAATTATGGCGACGGTCAAAGGATGCCGACTCTCATTGATTGAAGTTTTTAGCCAGCGTAGTCATTTACTATGACTTCCAAAATCATCATTGTGTTATCCCGAAATCCTTGAAACATTTAATACTAAATCCATGCATCCTTGAGACATTATGTTAAAGGTCATGTAATTATGTTGGCTTCCACAACCTTCACAGAAACTTTTATACTTTAGACAAATAAACGATGTGATGGTATTACGACAATAAAATACGTAATTTACTTGGCTTCACCAATCATAGTGCCAGACGTGTTTTCTAATATATTTTTAAGTTTTTTTAAATATAAATGGATATATAATAATATAGCTTCACTGACTGCCATACCGATAGTTAAAGCAAGCTAGTATTCCGCGTTTTGTCTCTTCTAAAATACAAAATAGCAGCACACAAGTATATGTTTAAAATAATATTCATAAAGTGTTATAAATATTTTTTTATTATAAGTATTATAAACCCATAATCCAAATGGAAGAGTGTTGCTTGTTTGCGGCAGTAAAAAACAAATATTGGAATGACCCAATTGCTGACAGCCGGCCTGTTCTGCGGAACGTAAACTACAGAACGTGAGGGGATAACGAGCACTAAACATTACTTCTGTACCGTAAATACTAATTATAAATACACTGCGGTTGTAGTGTTAATTAGATTTGAATATAACTAAATTACAGTCGATTTATATAAAAAAGCTCTTTGTACTGATTGATTGACTGACAGTTTTCTAACAAATAATTTAATAACATCAGCCTTATGTTTTATACTGTCCCACTACTGGGCACTAGCTTCCTCTACTACTGAGAGAGATTAGTCCTTAGTCCACCACGCTGGCCTAGTGCTGGTCTAAACTTCACACGCCCTCAAAATTCCTACATAGACATTTTCATGTATGTAGGTTTCCTCACAATGTTTTTTTTTCCTTCACCATTAAAGCAAGCGATAATTCACAAACAATACACACATCATTTTAGAAAAGCCGGAGGTGCGTGCCCTAGGGATTTGAACCTGCGGTCATTCGTCTCGGAAGTCCGTTCCACACCCAACTAGGCTATCGAAATTTCTAAGTGGCTCATAAACTTGTAGTTACTTCCGAACCTTCATCTCAACATTCCGTGTTATTACATACTAAGCGAAAGCCGATTTTTGTTTTATTCTGCTTGCTTGATTTTTTTTATGTACCTTAAGGAATTAATATAGGAATGAAAAAAAAACTAACTATGTAATACGTTTATTGTCAAAACCTAATAAATTTTGGCTGAGATTGATGACTAGGCTATTTAGATGAAGGTGACCTTATTACATGATTTATTGTTCAATATTAAACCCTTACCGTAGCAATAGTGCCGAATCTAGCTTTATTTTCGGGGACATTTTCTGCCAACTTTTTTCATTAATCAGACTAAATTCGAGTCTTTTTCGGTGTTATTTCAGAATCAGGAACTAGGTTGATGATACACGGAAGGTATTTTCACACCTCTGAGCAATCGGTTAAGTATACTACACAAATCTTTAACTTTTGTAGACTACTCTATGAGAACTAACAAAGCATACATACTGAAAAGTTTAATTAGGAATTTTTTATCCTTGTCGACTGGTCGTCCATCACTGGACCGGTGGGCCTCACTTTGTTTCTCGTGGGGCCTTGATTTAGTACCTAACTACGCCACTGCGCACCGCTGATTTTCCATCCATCACCTTTATACTTGATAAAATTCATTGCGAATAACTAGTAGAGTTGCCGAGTTTGTTTGCCTCCATGCAGTATGTTATGTACCACTGTTGATCCTTACAGAAGTTACAAAGACACTAAAGTCAAAGCTATAATCAAAAGCAACGCGCAATATCTTGAAAGGCACCATCTAAAACACGCTCAATTCTTCAAGCAAAATGGGCGTCCATTCGTCAGCATTCTGCTCGTTTGCTCAGCTTTTGTAAAAAAATCTGGCTATAATAGAATTTAAAGGCATGGGGTAAATATTGCAAAATCACGTTAACTTCGCTTTTGGCGACCAGGAATGTATAGTAAAAGGTACGCAAAAAATGGCACTAGATAGATTTAGGATCTAAAGTAATTATTAAATATTGAGTAGGTACATATACTTCTGAAGTTTTATGTTTGAGAAATATAATAATTATGTGGATAATGTGGTAATGCTAACATGTATTGTACACTTAGTTGAATAACTGCAAAAGTTGCACTTTATATATTTTGATTTAGTGTAGCATTTTTTTGTGAACCAATTACAATTTGAAAATAACAAAACTATTTCTAAACTACTTCACTACACTCACACACACGCACCCATTATTCTCGAAGGCGTAAGCAGAAGCACAATGAGTGCAACCATATTTTACAATGTGTATTCCGTCCCATGATATGATATAGGGCAAGCCTAACGTCATATTGGGCACAAAACCAGGCTCCGGGCTAATACTTAGCAAAAAAATCTCCATATTAAATAATATATGCAGTTTTGCTCTAAGATATTAGACATTAAAGTTGTAAATGGCCAGTAAACAAACAAAATTTGGTTATAGCGTAGGTGTTCTTAACTAGTAGCTTAGTAACACCATATTATGATAATGACAGATTTTAAAGTTCCTGAAATAGTATTAATTTTCATAATAGGGTATTATCTTGGAAACAGGTTGTTAGCTCCTGTGCAACGCATAACATATATTATACTAGCGACCCGCCCCGGCTTCGCACGGGTGCAAGGCTGACTATTTAATGGATGTTATTATTATACATATAAACCTCTATCTTGAATCACTCTATCTATTAAAAAAAACCGCATCAAAATCCGTTGCGTAATTTTAAAGATTTAAGCACAGGGACAGAGAAAGCGACTTTGTTTTATACTATGTAGTGATCATAGCACCAAATATTTCTAAAATTTAAACTGCTATAAACAAACGGGTTTCATATTTATTACTATAGCCGAAAATGCTAACTAGATTCCAACAACTATCTGGTAATTAAACTTTTTGTTTCCGTTATTTATATGAAATTTTAACTGTTTCGGAGCGCTACAAACTAATTTAATTATTTTCTATGAAAACGCATTGGAACATTTAAACTGTTTTAAATTACAATACAAACTTATATTTTTAACCCAAAGAGTGATCAGACGCTAGTAATAAACCGAAATAAGTTATGATGAGATAATTTCATAATTATCTCAGCTTATAAAACCCGTCATAGTGGCCCACATAAGTGTGTCGCATTCCAGGTTCAGCGTGTGTATATCCGCTTCCAACAAGCCGGCATAATTGTGTCGACTGCCGTGGGGTAATCATCTCTCGTCAGTCGACATTCTATCGGACCCCACTACACTTACCATCAGGTAGAGTGAGGTCACTTTGCAGTACACGTTTAAAAAAAAATAATGCTTTTGGCGTAAGTCGACATACCTTCAAATAAACTATATGATTTGACAATATGTTTTGATTCCCCTGGACATACCCTTAAATGTAGTTTAGGTACTTTACCCGGGTAAAACTGTGAGCATCACCCGGACGAAGTCATTACCCGGCCGAAACTACACTTAGCACGGGCTTATCTATCGAGCTCATTTGGGAACAGCGTATGGCCCAATTCAATGTAACATTTAGGTAATCTCACAGTTCTTTATTACTTAAGGCTTCGCGCAGACGGCTTGTTTTTATTCATCGTTAGAGTCTGCAAGGTGCGGGACATTTTCTGTTGACGCACGCCATAGGGCCCGCATGCTGAGAGCGTTTGCATCGTTTGCATGGTGTCTGCGTGCAAGGTGTGGAAGATTTCTGTTTAACCAAGCCATAGTCTCCGCATGTGGTATAACGACTGAGTTAACAACCAGTGAAAAAGAGGCATAATGCTCAAAAATTCACGATAGAAATGGAAGCAAGAATCTGTCATTTAATTTTCGTATAACTATGAAACTGATATATTTTTCAATGAATTATAACTGTTGATTACTTAGGAATATGAAATATGAATATGAGTATTTATATTATTATTTTTTTTATTTTATTATCTTTCTTCTCATATTATGACTTTGTTATTGGTATTTATGTTTCATTTCTTTTTAATTTATTATATTACCAACCTATGACATTTTTTATTTTTGAGGTAAACTGTAGATAACGTTGTGCGTTGTAAACTTATATAAATATTGATTTCGTGACAACCGTTTATAAATTTTGTCCTGCAGCTGCTTGTTTTCCCAAAATAAATAAATAAATATATATCCTATCTTAATTATCGCCTAAAATAGAAGCTTTTCCTTACCTACTTTAATGAAACGTTCGATTTGACTTCATGATTACACATATACACGTAAATTCACAATGAATCCTCAACGGGTTAGCCAGAGCTGCAACTTTATCATAACCTTAAGGCAAGAGCCTTACTTAAACCTTCCAAGTACCAGGGTAAATGTTTGGAAGTCAATATTACACATTAAAGTTACGAATGCCCAGTAAACATTAATATTTGTATATATCGAATTATTTATATTGCTGCGTTATATACATCGTATTATTGCCTTGACTTATCATAAGCGCAACTATGTTCGCCTACGTGAATAATAAAGCATTTTATTTTTTTTATTGCTGTAAGTCATAGATGTTAGGGCCGAGGTAATATTTTAATTCTTGTCGACGTAAATTCGAAATATTCAGACACAAGTTAATTTGTTAAGTGACATTAATCTTGGACTACAATGTATTTATAATAATTAGATCCAGCTTAATCATTGTCCCGTGCCAGATAACAAAAAAAGTCTATGTAATATTCTCAAATACAAGTTTATTGTGTGTCGCAATCTGATTTCGCTCCGGGTCTGCTTTTGAACGTCATAACTCCTCATTAGGAGGATTTGTATATCTGTCGTCTGCGTCCACTGTTATTCTAAATTGAACCATTTGCAATGTAATGAGACTGGCCGTTAGCCAAATTAAATGTCCTGCCGTTTGTGCTAATCGAACGGATAGGTAAGTTATGGAGCTATTCAATGTAGTTACGAATTTAGATATCGTGTAGTTTATTGTGAATAGTATTGATTAAATGGCGTCCTACTTCCTATTCTGGAAAGATGTAGGATTATACTAAAAGTGTATCAATTACAAATAAATTTTGCACATAGATAAACTAAGTGAAGAAATATAAATTATATTGTACCAACATCCCAGTCCGCCCCGTGACCATGAAGGCTGCAGCCGTCGAAACGTCAGAACTAAAAATTAAACAAATTAATCGCGAAAATATATGCGTGAATTTTATGAGTCAGAAAACAAAAAAAATATATTCCTTACCCAGTACCCACGCTAGGAATCATTTCTAGGAACTCAGCTTATTCCAAACACACTACATTTTAGCCTGATGCGTGAACACTATCATAGTATTCCAAATTTCAAAGACATTATACGAAAACTTACAAGTATAAAATGACAAGACAATATGATAATGTCATTTTATGACATTAAATTATTTAGTATTTTTATAAGTAATAGCAAGCTAATTACAAGCTTCGCTGTCATCAAATTTAGGCCTAATTATAATAGTTCAAATATTATACAAGTAATATTATACGCCTTTACATTTTTTTCATACCTAGAAAATCAGAATTTCACTTAAATTAATAACCCTATTTTCGTTGTTACAGGTAATCCCATAAGTTCATCAATGACAATTAATTTGAAAACAATAACAACTAACCTTCAACTGTAATATGAACCTCTGAATATTCAAAATGGAGTCAACAGACGACGAATTTTATAGTATATGCCTGAACCTCACCTCTGAAGAAGCGATTCTTGGAAACTGTAACTACAGCGCTGAATTTGAAAATGGAGAACTGCTCGAGAAAGTGGTGTCCAGGGTTGTGCCAATTTTCTTCGGTTTTATTGGAATAGTTGGTTTAGTTGGCAATGCTCTGGTCGTCCTGGTCGTTGCTGCCAACCCTGGCATGCGCTCCACTACCAACCTGCTCATCATTAATCTGGCCGTAGCTGATCTTCTCTTCGTGATATTCTGCGTCCCTTTCACCGCAACGGATTATGTAATGCCCAGATGGCCTTTCGGAGACTGGTGGTGCAAAGTAGTCCAGTACTTCATCGTTGTGACGGCCCACGCTTCCGTATATACCCTGGTCCTCATGTCCCTCGACAGGTTCATGGCAGTTGTTCATCCAATCGCATCGATGTCGATTAGAACCGAGAGGAATGCGCTGCTAGCAATAGCCTGCATCTGGGTTGTGATACTAACTACAGCTATTCCTGTGGGAATCTGCCATGGGGAAAGAGAGTACTCGTATTTCCACAGGAATCATTCCTCTTGCGTGTTTCTGGAAGAGCATGGATACAGCAAGTTGGGATTTCAGATGTCCTTCTTTCTGTCATCATATGTGATACCTCTCGCGCTGATCAGCGTCCTGTATATGTGTATGCTGACAAGGCTATGGAAGAGCGCTCCCGGAGGGAGGGTGTCCGCGGAGAGCAGGAGGGGGAGAAAGAAAGTGACCAGGATGGTAGTGGTCGTCGTTGTCGTCTTTGCTGTTTGCTGGTGCCCTATCCAGGTAACTATTTTTTATAAGATACAAGTAATTTCAGAAGTAAACTTACATCAACTGCATAAATATTATAGGAAGGACATGAACTTGCAGTTGAATAAAATGTTTCACATCGCACCGCAAAATAACAAAAAACTCCAACCCGTACAATTTTTAAGCGGTTTTGCGGAACTTTCTAACCGAACGCTTCGAATGTTCTAGATTTTCCGAAGCATGTGTGGATATATTTTTGCCCCAATTAACACCGATGGTGGTATTATATTTCATTTATTTACTTTTAATTCCATATAAAATTTAATCAGTTTTTATTGATTTCGCGGCTATGTGTTATATTTAACTAATATGCGTGATAGCAGGTCTACCGTTTTCAAATATTTTAACACTAAACTATGTATGAGAATTAGTTGTTATGTCACTGCTTTATTCGGTATGCAAACACTGTTTAATTCTCTGGTTTATTCTAGTTTAACAACCATTGTATATACCGTTCCGAAGACAACGTAGAATATAAAGTTGCAAGCAAAAGGCAGTAGCCTAAAATTCAAAATGAATTTGTATAAGAACAAATATTAACTAAAACTAATAGGAAACTTCGTATAAGGAAATTTTTCTACGAACACTAATGCGATCTGACTGCTGAAGGACGTAAATACTGCTTAAACTAATTATTACCAGTACTGCACGTAATCTCAGTCGAACGTAATTACCTTGGCGCCACGGAAATCTTATTTTCCCAAAAACCTTACGAAATTGGACTTATCGGTCTCAGTTCAACTATGTACTTGAGTAGCTTTGCTTGTTGCTTCGTCTGCGCTAAAGGCACTTCCAGGAAATTGATGTGATGAAATAACATAAAATTGGTTTCCTTTTTATAAAATACTATCACTTGACACTATGTTTCTACATTCTTGAGATAGCTAGTAAGTTTTACCTATGTACTACACGCCATGTTTACAATTTCGTCTCATGTAGTCGAAATTATTATGAGACATTCCCAATTATACAGATTTTCTTTGTTTTTTTTTTTACTATTAAATGATCTGCTAAGACACCATTTTTCTGTTTCAGAGTAAAGATTCCTTTATTTCTGTCTATTATTAAAACTTATCAAGAAAATTTTTGCACCCAAGCTAGCCTAAAGACAGCCTGTGCTACAATTAATTACCTTCAAGATTTATGTAAAAATTTATAATATTATAATTGTTTTCTTAAACATTTTAGGTTGGTAACAGAATTAATTTAATTTTGCAATAGTAGGGATAACTCCAAAGTTCTAAGATTCCACTGAACTTTCCTTTAGAACTGATCTCTTGCACATTCTGGCATTCCTTACACCCTCCTTAAGGTCATTATTTCTTTCAAGAATCTTCCCCATTTTCCACAAATTTACCACTCTACTCCTTTAAAGCCAGTAATTACTTTTCTTAATGAAAATTCCGTTTCCACTATTGTGTTTCAAAGGGTGTTTACATTTCAGGCTTCAGTTGAACCGAAGATAATTCGTTCTAAACAGACTCTAACTGGAAAATTAAATCTCGGTTAAGTTGGTTTTGAAATTGGATCCTCAATAAGTCCTATTGAAATGGGAAGCTAGATAGAACTCAATGCCGCATAATAAAATCGAGTTTATTGTTTGAAATATGAATATGCAGATTTTATGGTTTTGAACAATAGTGTATGCTGCAGGTGTTATATCACATAGTGGTCGTTGTGAACCCATAACACCCAATGGCGAGCATTGGGGTTCAGATAGTGTCGACTGACGAGAGATTCTCCCCGCCAGTCGACATAATTATGCCGGCCTGTTTAAACCGGGCATACATTGCTAATGCCCGACACGCGACACTCTTACATCAGCTAGTATAAGCCGGTAATGATGGTTAACATTTCTCGCGAACTGCTGTTTGGCGGCAGAAAGACTCCAATAAGTAGTAACGAGGACTCTAGCAAACGACAGACCAATCATCTAGTGCTATTTGGAAGCCCCTGTTTTTAATACAGATTTATGAGGTATACTATTTTTTGCTCTCGCTCTGGCCGCGTGGCAAACATTCCGAAAAAACACTCTATATAATCTAGGACATGGACTATGTCTTTGCCAAAAAAATAAACCAGTAATTTCAGAGATTTCTTAGTCATTTCAAATCAAATAATAATATATAAATACCTAAACATCTTTATAAACATGTATTCAATATTATATAATCGGGCTGTTTTTATTTTTATTATACTTTAATAAACTCAATTCAGAGAATAAAATTCTTGTTTGAAAATGTTTTCCTCGTAAAATTGTTATTATTTCAACGAATTCATTTAATTATTCCCTGTAAATATGATTGGTTCCGTGTATTCAACTATAAATTATTTGTTGTTCCAATTTTTTAAAATACTGTTTTACTGGAATGAATTAATGAATGTATATTCATATGAAAATACCTTAAGGTAAACAGAATATGAAAAAAATTTGAGCCTTTACAATTTATTTCTTGATATTCAGGGATGGAATAATAATGCATTTAAATAAGTCCCAAATTATAAGACTCATAACACATATCAGTGCTGGCACAATGTACTTGGAGGCAATGTATTATGTATATCCTTCCTTTTGACTTAATTTTATTTAAATTAGGTTCAATGAACTTTGTTGTGATAAAATAAACAAATAAAGAACTCCGTAAAGGTACTGTTGAAACCCACATCTTTTTTGCAATAGAATGGACAAGGCATGTAATGAGGCGATGGAAGACCAAAAATACAACAACAAAACATTTTTTTTTTATTAGGGGTAACAAACAATAGTACATTATATTTTTTTTACAGTTTTTTACATATATATAGTGATAGTTAAATGTACTACCCACAGCGCTACCCACCGATTACTTATAAATGATGTTTATAGCAGTGACGTGATAATTTAAAATACATTGCTTTTAAGCTAAAAATGATTTTTTTCCAATGAAAACAATTAGAAATTATAACCAAATAAACTATGACATATAATACACAATTTATCCGCGTGTACTGCAAAATGACTCTTATTATTATTAACATGCTGATCGTATTCCAGATCATCCTGCTGGTAAAGGCGCTGGACGCATACAATATCACTTACTTCACGGTGACTGCGCAGATCGTGTCGCACGTCCTCGCCTATATGAACAGCTGCGTCAACCCGGTGCTGTACGCCTTCCTCTCCGAGAACTTCAGGGTCGCTTTCCGAAAGGTACAAACACATGTCTTTTATTCCCAATGAGGTAGGCAGAGGCGGTGCTAATGCATCCACTAAAGTGTATATATCGTCACATGGTAAGATAGACGGAGAGCCTATTGCCATATCGGGCTCCCTTCAAAACCCAATATCACTGCTCAAAATATAAATGTTATAAAAAAAAATGCACCAATTGTAGATGCACCTACCTCCTTTATCTCTGCCACCCTAAGGTCGACTCGTAGAAATGGCCTTTGACATTAAGTCCGACTATATACTTCTCTATACATAAAATGTTGAAATCAATAAATAAAAACCCAATAACATTTTGCTTGAACCGTAATTCGAACTGAGATCTAAAACCTCAAAGCGCCACTCGTACCTACTCAATACAACTACGCCCCAGGTCTTCAGAAGGTAATATATTTTCTCATACAGGCACGGCACCTATGACAAAGCTACATGTGTATTCTTTGATAATTATCACTCGCCTTAACGACGAAAGAAAACATCGCAACGAAACCTTATTTTACCTTTAACTAGGAATTCTAAAACAGAATTTTTATTTAATCAAAATTCTACTGACCAGTTAAGAATGGCGAAAGTTGAAATCTGAAAGGGAACGAGAGATAATATATAAGTACTGATGTGCATAAATACGGTCTACGAACCGTTCTAATGATAATTCGATTCTTCATAAATTTCACATAAAGAGAATCCTAGCCAACAAGAATCGGATTATAAGGACCATTGGCCACTGCCAGCCAGTACGCTTCCTATAAAAAAATCAAACTTGGCAACTGCTGAGAAGCAATTTCTTTTATTTTTCGACTTAGTACACTTATGATTAAATTGGAGATGATGGAGTCTCTTACCGCGTTAAAAATATCAGCAAAATGTAACTGTTCTTATCATAGTATAATTAAGTTAATTCCAGAGGTCCAAGGTCTCTCATACTATTATAGTCTCCCTACTGAGTTAATGGGGAATACAGAAACGAGTCATTAGCAAGGATCAAGCATATAATGACGCAGATACGGGATTATTAGAGAAAGATAATATTAGAGTTAGTTATCCTTTGATGTCTGAGTTTAGTTATTATTACAATAATACTAAGAAATATTATGTAATTTTATAAATTATCATAATATAACCCTATGTTTGTTATCCTTGAAATGGTATATAAAGCCGCAATTACATTTTTTCCAACTTATATTTGTCAACCTTTTAAATGGAAAACTGACACAAAGTATATTTACACTCGTATCACCATATTTGTTATTTGTAATGTTTTTCAAACATATTTATAAAATGGTCTGAAATCCCGAAACCCACTAGTGTTATATCCACGCAGCATAGGTAATTGTTTAAATGTATGAAAGAGTTTTTTCATATTCTAAAAATATTTTATATAGCTTTATTTTTAACGAAACGCGATACGACATAGAATTGTTCGTGGAAGTTGCCGCTAAAAAACTTAAAGGCATAAAAACAAAAAATGAAATGATTTCTTATGAATTCTTATACGGGTTGTAAAATGAGACTATTTTTCGATCCTACAAAATATATTTTTTTGTGGCAACGATAGTTAACTACGCTGAACCTATTGATAGTTAAATTAAGATTTAAAAACCTTAAAGAGAATCCCATTCGATCCTTTGCTCGTATGCTCAGAGTACGATATTAATTAAGTCCAAATATAAAGTCGAAAAGAAACGTTGCGTGAATTACCTGCACCATAATGAGTTACTATTTATGTAATTTATTTTTATACGAAAATGGCAATGTGACCCACTCCACCTAATTGTAAGTGGAGTGGAGTCCTGTAAAATGTCGACTGACGGGAGATGATTAAGTCTCGACAGTCGACACAAATATGCCGGCCTGTTGGAATCGGATATACACAGGCTGAACTCGGAAGGCGACATACTTACGTGGGCCATTATGACGGGACTTAACACCTTGTGTGAGGTGGTCGCTATACGTGCGGATATAAAATATATCCTACCTTAGCAAAAAAAAAAAACTCGCCTACCCGTGTATGAGAAACTGTCACAGAATGCCAGATGTAATATCGCTATTTTATCGTTATCTATTTACGTTGCTTCAATAATAAGTTACTAAAAAATGGGACATATTCTGCGAAAACGAAGTAAATTTGTTTTAAGATTAAAAAATAGCGGCTAAATTGCAACAACTTTTCGCATGGCCGTTGCATGCATGTTAAAATTTATTTTTATTTTTTGCTCACCGCCAACTTAAACGTTTTAGAGCAAAGCAAATTTTCAGCATATCTGAAAATACTGTTTAATTTCTTGAAAATCTGTTGTTCATTCCGGGGTTGCACAGAAATTATAAGAGCGCAATTTGCACGTAGCAAAATCTGCGACGACGCCATCGCGCCAATATGACTGCAGTAACTTTGCAAGCTTTGTGATGCTAATATAGAAATTTAGATAATTTTACAGATTAAATGAATTTACTATGTTTAATAAAAAGCAGTGATAGCCCAGTTGGTTGGGGAACGGACTGCTAAGACGAAAGTTAACAGATTCAAAACCCAAGCGCACACACCTCTGACTTTCTAAAAATATGTGGGAATTCTTTGTGAATTATCGCTTGCTTTAACGGTGAAGAAAACATCATCAATTGCGTTGGCGTGTGAAGTCTAGGTCTAGTCTAGTCTCAATCCGCACTAGGCCAGCGGGATGGACTAAGGCCTAATCCCTCTCAGTAGTTGGAGGAAGTTCGTGCCCAGCAGTGGGACAGTATATAATACAGGGCTGATATTATTATATTTCGTTATATTTATTATTATTATAAAAATGATAATAAATTGTCACGTACATTGTACACGTACAGTCAGCCACAAAAGTAGCTGAACAGATGAAAAAGTTCGAAACACCTATTCACGTAAAGTTTTATTTAAACATCTTTATATTTCTTTGTGTGAATTAAAAAAAGCTCTTATTTTATTTTGTGGCGATTTGAAGTTTTGAATTTGTTCAAATCCTTATGCGGGTGACAACTGAGAGTCCACTCCCTAAATGAAATTTGGAATCGAACTTTAAACCCAGAATATGCACGTAAATGCTATAAAAATGAAGCCTGATAAAGCCACACTTTATAAAAAGGGGTAAACGGATAGATAAAACCGGTCTTGGAAGGCACGTAACAAGTCATTTTTTTTTTATAAATAAGGGCACGTTAACCTTTAAAGGTTCGCCCTCCTTGCTTATCATTAGGTCAAGTGTTACTCTCTCATGTTCGTATAAATATACCTAAAACCGTAGGCCTACTGCAAATATCTATCATAAAATAAGTATTTTCACAACAAATAAGCCCTGATTTTCCTGGAATCAGGCCAAATATTATCATATAAATACGGTTTTATGTTTTTGTATGTCGTGTAAGAACTTTCAATAAGAGGGTAAAATATTATGTGGATCAAGTCCATTGTGATGTGTTTCGTATTGGGTTATTTACGTCTGGTAACAATATAAATATAAATTCAACTGTTGCTATGGGCTTTTACTGCTTTTATAGAATTAATATTATGTTTAGTTTAGTTTTGATTTATTTTTAGTTTGTTTTTCATGTGTCAATAGACACCATTCTCCTTACTTAGGTCTTCAGCTCTTAGTCTTTTGAAGATAAGATTAGATAAGATAAGATATTTTATTTTTAAAGAACACGAGTACACACAAAGGCATGCCAGATGTTACATATTTAGAATAAAGACATCTTGTTCGGCCGCTATAGCAGAGTACTAAGAAGTGTATAATCAAAGTACAATTAATTATATACATACAATTATTACAATATTTTGTCCCAAGTTAAGTATTTCCATACATTTTTTTTTTAATTTAGCTACACAGAAAATAGTCAAATTAAAAACATCAGTCAATAGAGCAGCGAGTCCGTTAAAATAAATAGTACAATTAATAAATTATTCAATACTATAGGAAATTTACTGGTGGTAGGTGTCTCATATGTGAGAGACCGCCTGGGTAGGTACCACCGCAATGTCTATGTCTGCTGCTAAGCAGCAATGTGTAGTCACAGTTGTGTTCCGGTTTAAAGTACATTGTAGCCAGTGTAACTACTGGACATAATAGGACACATCTCATGTCTCAGGAAAGCTCGTCTCGTCATTCAACGCAATAAACAAAAGTTCTATTACTGGCCTCTATAATTTATCACTAGTTAACTCAAAGGGTTCGGCCAAAACCACTGGATCACTTTCGTATTCAAATGGTTGAAAATAAACATGGTCAGACACAATTTAACGTTCTATAATACTGGCAATAAAGGAGGGATCCCTAAAACTTCGCGTTGAGTACCAAAGACCCGCTCGCTCCCCGCTGAGAATAACAAAATGCGAAATAAACAAGAATTCGGTAAACATCCCTAATACTATAGAAATACATCAAACGAGTTATTCTTAGATTTTAAGTTTCGTTCCTGTTTTGTTAATGTTAGGCTGAGTGCACACTCGAGCGTTGATACTCGTTGGTTGTGTTTTTTTTAAATGATTTATTTATTATGAACTTTATATACATAATAATATATGTATATCGGCGGACTTAATGTCAAAAGAATTCTCTCAATGATTCTATAAAGTTACTATATATTTTCGCAAGTCTATTACAAAAGTAATGTATCTAGTATTTTATCCTCTTGTTGGTTTACACACAGTGTATTTGATGAGTTTCGATTCCCATGTTGGCATGTAATGACGATATAGACAGACTAATGAAGGCTTTAGCGAAGTGTATGTGTATGTTTCCCTGTATTTGGAAAACTAGTATAATTATAAAACGTTTTACGTAAGCACCTTAAATGCGTAAGCAGTCCAAACAAAAGTCATTTACATAAGTTGAGTACTACTGGGTTGCCAGCCTGTGACTGTGGAGCAACAGTGCAAACTGGCACATAGTGGAGGACTGCCCCATCAGGAGCTTTCAAGGTGGTTTAAAGTCTGCACCAAGTGACACCAGAACCCGAAACATGGCTGTCTAAACTCAATATAGGTCCTCGATAGATGAATTGTTCATAACGCCATACGATAATAATAATAGTCCAAAAGATTAGGCTATGAATTAATCTTCCAAATAAATTTCGCCGCAAATCTGTTCAATACATCAATTTTCTGTTTGTTATAACTGCAATGTGAACTCGCCTTACAGATGACGCGTTTCCCCACGTCGCAAGCTATAAACTGAGATATGATTTTTAAATAAATAACTCAATCGATGCATTATTCATATTAACAGCTCATGTTTGAGCCGACAGCATGCGTCATCGGTTCTTTAGAAATTAATTGGAAACAGAGTGATCTATTTTTATCAGTCCTGATTATAATTTTCTGCGAAGGAACATTGTCCAAGTGTTGTGTAATAACTGATCATTATATGATTTCAAATCAAAGGCACACAAATGAAGTTAGCTATTTACCTAATGCTATGATAAAGTCTTTCTGAGAACTTTCGGTATGACAGCCTTCGCAGAACGTAGAAATAGGAATTTTGGTTATATATTTCTTTATTAAAATAATTGAGTACTCCCACATTCAAATATATTCGCTGTTCAATGTCATTCCTGTTAACATTTTTATATTGTTGCCTGGTTCAAATGATACGCTATCTTGACAGGCTAGCTTGTTAGTAACAAGTCTCACTAACATTTTTTTTCGGAGATACGATAATTTAGATGATCAATAAATCGACTAATACATATTTATGCAGTGCAGATTAGAGCATGCGTACCTATACGTTTCAGAAAGTGTAAAGAGCGGGTAAAATACCCTACATGGCATCCATAACGCATTCTTGATAAATACATTTTCGAACAAAAATTAACACTGTATTAAAAAAAACTTTGCATGTATAGAAACAAACCGTCACTGTTAAAATAGGTTCATAATTCAATTAATGAAAGGTCACATTAAAGAAAGAAAGCGTTTATTTTGATTCCAAATGTGTTGCGTCCGTAAAATAATAACTTACATAGAAAAAACTTGGTGTTGCTTCTATAGTTGGCTGCTGATGTGCTGTTTCGGGTGTCATCAAATGTTTACCTCCTAAAAGGATAAAAGGCGTGATGCCATGCACACGATATGTAGGACATACAGAAAAATGGAATATTATAATAGTATCAGCCCTGTATTATATATTGTGCCACTGCTGCACGGGCCTCCTCTACTACTGAAAGGGGTTAAGCCTTAGTCGACCACGCTGGCCTAGTGCGGATTGGTAGACATCACACACCCTTAAAATTCTTATAGAGAACTTCTCCGGAATACTGGTTTCCTCGCGATGTTTTCCTTCAACGTTAAAGCAGGCGATAATTCACAAAGAATATACACATAATTTTAGAAAAGTCAAACCTGACTTTTCTAAAATTATGACTTTTCGAACCTGCGAACATTGGTCTCGGCAGTACGTTACACATCCGACTAGGCTATCGCCGCTTAAAAACAAAAATGTATATTCAAAAATAGATAAAGAAAATAGGAGAATATATTATATATCATAATAATGTGAATAATGGCCCATCCATTCCAACTGTGTTGGGTTAAAGCGCGACCGGAATATATAAGTAACTTCTTTAAAACCAATATTGAAAAACTCCAGAACAAACGAGTATGAAACATTATTATAAGTTGCGAAGTGAAATCCCCTGGAGTTGTGCCAGCTGCTCGGCTATGTGTTTACACCGTTCAAATTTACACGTATTCCGATATTTTCATGTGCTGCAAATCAATACGCGCCGTTTGGCTAATCCATAAATTTCAATTGATGGAACAATATATAAATCAATAGAATTTTTGTGTTTATATTTTTTACGAAAGATATTGCTACAAAAATTGTCTAAGTCCTAAACAATAATGGACTAACGAAGACTAAAGGAATTTAGTTTTTAGCTGTCATGCGAAGGTGTGCTACACACACTTCATTTAGACTATATATTATATTCTCTTTTATTATAATAAGAGCATTTCTACGCTAGTCTTAATAACATTCATATATATGTACACTATTATATACAGTTGAAAAGTTTGTTTGTTTAAATTCGCTAAACTTAGGAACTATTTGTCTGAATTAAAAAATAATTTTGTGTTGGATAGTCCATTTATCAAGGAATGCCATAGACTATACAACAACAGGCTATGGTCGAATAGACTACCATGGAAAGACATAGGCTACTTTCTATCCCGAGAAAAAAATAGCCTAACTTTTATGCCGGAAAAATCTTTCGAGCTAAGCCGGAAGCAAAAGCTATTTTCTTTTATGATGAATGAGGACAGCAAGTCAGGCGGTTTATGGTGAGTGCAGCAACTACTCACAACAATAAGCACTATGCACAACTTCAATTACGAAGTTCCATATGACACTACGTTGTGCTCCTAAAACATTAACTCTCATAACACCTACTCAAGGGTAGAATGACATTACCGTCATGTTTAGCAATGACGTGGCGTAAAGATGTTATGTGTAACGGCTTGTCGCATTTTGGGAGGAGCCTGTACATGCGTTTTAAAGCAGGCTGACATAATAGTTTTTTTTTAACATGACCCTACATTTGTTAGCCTGGCACGGGCCGACTTATACACACTGGACTTTTGGGTGATCACTTTAGGCGCTCGCAACCCTTGAAAATTAAGCAACTATGCTGAGGGCAATCCACCGGTTACGAACCTCGACTCAGGACAGTCACTGGGAGAGGATAAGTCAACGATTATGATCATAATTGTGTAGACTGGCGAGTATATCTCGACTGTCGATACACTTTCTGGAGTCTGTTTTACTTAGTATCAGGCGTAGTAGGACCACTTTGCCGTGTAAATAAAAATGACATACACAAAGTATTTTTTTTATTGTTTTGAATGACGAGACGAGCTTGCCAATCGCCAAATGGTAAGCGATGCGACCGCCCATAAATGGAAACATCATCCAACACCTTGAATTACAAAGTACTGTTTGGTATTCCACTTCGCTCGCCATCTTGAGACACGATATGACAAGTCTCATTAAGTCCAGTAGTTACAGTGGCTACAATGCCTTCAAACTGGAACACAACAGTGACTACACACGCTTGGCAACAGAAACAGACATTGCAGTGGTACCTACCTGGGCGGACTCTCACATATGAGAGACCTACCACGTTTATAAATAGGCGTAAGATGGTGTTTTATTAGCATCTAGATGGAGCAAGGCCTATGGGATGTCAACAAGCACTATTCCTAAACACTCACGTCTAAATATCAAAATCTCCAAACACTAACATTTTTGATTTGTTTGCTTACACGATTCCGGCCAAAACACGATTACCAAATGTAATATATCCGTGTGTTTATTTGTCTGTAGTATCGCAGTTAAATCATATCGTGCATATTGAACGTTCCGAATATCCTTTACAGCTGGAGTGGTCTATTTCTAGATTATTCTATGACAGCATAACGAGGTCATGTCAAATAGGGAACTATCTGCACAATGCCTAATACTGTTAACTACGTGTTCTTGAACACTACACTAGTCAAGTGTGTGCCGCCTCACAAAAACTTACAACTCCACACTTCCTTTCGCGATCGGTATGCGGCGGGCGGCGGTTATTTTTTCACTTTTGTATTATATTTTTTATTTTAACTATGAATGAAGAAATTGTAATTTAACATCTTAAAATGTGATATTGTTCATTAAAAATACACCTACCAATGACTCACCACTATGTACCATTGACGAAGGGTCCATATAACTCGATTCCTGCCGACTTCCCTTTATATAGAAATGTTGTAGAATCTAATTATCATCAGAATTGATTGTTAAATGTCCCCGCCCTATTTGCAAAGTTGGTTCAATATCTTCAGACCTTAAGTATCATCCATTTAAAAAAAAAACCTGTATCAATAGAAATAATTTTGATTTTAGGTCAATAGCTATTTTTGCTCTTCGATTTACAGCTAAAAGTTCAGTTATAGGTTTGTAATTTCTACGTCAGATTCTACGGAATACTAGCTGTTCTCCTGTGACTTTCTCAGGAGATTTCCTGGCATGTTTTTGACGTGTGTTCTGCATTTAAGGAATTTTAAGTAAACCTCAAAACCTAATAAATAATACAACATTCTCTTTAATCCAGGTGATGTACTGCCCTCCACCGTACTCCGACGCGGTCTCCGGCCGCCCACAACCCACGAAGACGACCAGGACTGGCAACGGCAACTCCTGCCACGACATTGTTTGAGACTCGCGCCGTCGGCCCCGCCACGGCACGGATCAAGTAACCGTCGTCTAAATGGCCGACTGTCAACAAATCCAGGTCTAACCTGACCTTTATCAACAACCTTCGATCTATCGTTGTCAAATCGCGCTTTAACTGAACAAATTAAATCTCGATCTGATTCCCCCGTTTGTAAATAATGTATGCCGCATGATATTTAGATATTTGTAAATATGTTTTAATGTAATGTACATAAGAGCGTTTTCATATAATGAGCCCGTATGAAGATGCATGTAAAAATGTAAATCTATATTAGTAGGTATAAGGCATAAACATCGAAATAAGTATGTAGCTTTTTTGTATATACTAGATGTAGAAATATATGTTACTGACTGAAACTGTTATAGTATGTTACGATTATTTATTCAAGTGTTAACATAGATGTATGAGATACATTCGATGTTTCGTTTAGTCGTATAATAAGTGATCGTTAATGTATTCGACATAAATTTAAAATAGTAAATAAATGTTTTTATAATTTGGGTGTTTTATTTGTCATAATATTTAACAAAGGGTATATTGAAATAAGGTAGATTGGAAAAACGACTAGTACTTTCTGCTACTTTGCACTCTCTTATTATGCATTTCTAATACAAAAGAAATGAAAAAAAAAAGCAGATTAACTACATTCAAAGATAAATTAAATTCTAGCATAATTTTATTGTAGGTATTACTAGCAAACTTACACACATAAACCTTCTATGATATCTTCTTGAACTAAAAGTAAAACAAAGCCTCTTTCGTACAACAAACACAAAAACCTAACTATGTATAGAAAACAAACAATTCATAACATGTACAATGATAAATATAAATGGAACAGGACAAATAAAACATTGGTCGCTGCCATCTTCAACGTTATTAAAAAGGGCCCCAGATTTGCTCCAGTACAAACTACAGCACTGACCTTTAAATATTCCCTAGTCTGGACGCTATGATACAGCTAGCACATGATTGATTGATTGACTTGATTCCTCTCAAACCGAATTTCAGCCACGGCGGTCAATTTCAACGGTCATTTCAACGGAGTTCCAAAAAGTACGCAGAAGATATAGTGCACAAGTGTGTGCGCGAAACACAGGTGCACTCCTCTATTCCTTCACTCCCACAGTGCGGTGAAACGGCAATCCGACATGACCGGAGAGAGATCAGGCGCAGGACTGGATCACAACGCCAACTTCCTGACTCCGAGCTGCGACTGACTAATTTTTAAGATGAAAAAACCCCGTCACAATTATTTTAGCCCAGAACCTCAGCACGGTATTCATACTCGAACCGTGTACGTACAATCAGGGGTTTGGGATCGATTGCATAGATCGATATCAGTCGTAAGTCTGCTGGCTACCTGCAATGACGTTACGTAACACTACCGAACCGCTGCTGAGTGTATAATAGAAAACGAAATTAAAATTGATGCGCGCACGTCTATGCTATGACGATAATTCCTATACTTGTAAGATGCATATCGTCGGCGTAAGGAACGTAATAACAAAAGTTTTATAGTTTGGAGACAATCGCGATTTACAGTGTTTATATTGTTAAATTTTTTGGCATTATTTTTTAATAAATAAGAAACGACATTATGTTAATTATTTTATATCATATTATATGCCTGATTACCTTCTTTTTAACTTTTAACAAACCAAACTTTATGTTGTATTAAAAAAATAATCATTTTAAAGCAATTTCCGCCATATTTGTCACAACTATATTTTGTTAGTAAATTATGATTAGCTACTTTTTTAAGCCGTTTTTTTAGTTTTCGGTCTCTTTAAACCCATAGTCTATAATTAATTTATTAAATAAATTCAATGGCTGCATAATATTATGATTGAATTTTGAATCGTAAAAATTTAAACTGTTCAGTTTATTCAATTCGTTCAATAATTCATATTATAATAATAAATCATAGTTAATAGATTTCATTATTTGAATTGTTATTTTATTTTATTTCAAAAACTTAGACGATAACATTTTATTCCAATCTCTGTATTTACAAATATTATGTATTAACATTAAAGTTAAAAATAATTGACCTAAAATTATTAGCTTCTTGGAGATATTGTTTTTTTTTATTTCCTCTTAATGATCTTTTTTTATCTTAAATATGAATAGTTTTTGAGTTAATAACGAAATACCTTTTTTTCATCCTAATTTGAACTATTTAACACCTTTTTGAAGTAGTTAATTGGACTATTTATCGATATGCAGCGATTATTATTTATTGAATTTGAGGCGAGTTTAAAGATTTTATGTGTAAGTGGTAATATGCTTTTATTAGAGTAATATTGAAAGGCCAACATTTTTATTGCTGCAGATGTTGTTTGAAAAGAATAAATATATCACATAAAAATGGTTTGTTAAAGAGCGCAATTTTTATCAATGTTTGTATTGACACCGGTCTTACGTGGACGCATTTATCGTTAAACTGAGTCGATTGTTATGCTATTGAATTTAGAGGCATTTAAATATTATAAGTGTAGGCGTAGATTTGAATTCTTATTACAGTAGTATTTGCAAGGCTAACATTTTATTGCTGCACATGTCCAGTTTGTAAATTTTAGTTACTTTCTTTAGCCAATTATTTAGTTTTCGCTGAGTTAAAACCCAAAGTCTATAATCAACTTACAGTTATTGATTTTTTACCGATTTAATAGCTGCATATTATGATTGAATTTTTGAATTATATAAATTACTTAAACAGTTCAGTTTATTTAATTCGTTAAATCATTCACATAATCATAAATTATTGTTATTCGTTTCATTATTAGAAATTATTATATTTTTTTCTCAATTGTTTTTATGCTTTTTTGAACATTTTATTTACTTTTAAAGGACATGTCCGTTTTTTGTATGGGCGCTGGTTTTATGTTTCGAATAAATTCCAACCAACCTCAAACTTATTGAATAATAATGTGCCAAAAATTAGTAACTTGGAGTCATTAAATAATAATTTTAGACCCTTCATTGATAAGAAAAATAAGAAAGAAAAAGTCATGGCTGAGTAATTAATACAAATAATTTCACGATTCGTCAAAAGATATAACTACCTGTTTTTTTTTACATAAGTAAGTGTTATTATTATCATTTACGGATATAAAGGGAAAAATTTTAAAAGTAAGAAAATTTGAAAAAAAAAAAAAATTTGAAGTAAGTAATTATTCAGAGATAACTAAACAAGATTTTTGATTACTTAACTTTTTTCGGGATGCCTTCCAAATGTAATAACGTTTATATTTGCAGAGTTCATTTTAAGTGTAATATTTAAAGTAAATATTTTTTTTTAAATCTCACAATCAAATCTTTCAAATAAAATGATTTATTTCAATAGGCTCGTTTTGTGAACCAGTCGATGAGGCTCACGCACATATCGCTACGATATATAATTATCAAAAGTTAAAATCGAATATAGTAGATAATATATTTGCAACACCAATAAATAATGAGATACACATGTAAAATGAAATTTCGTAGAAAGTCTATGTAAATAAAACACATTTTTTTTGTTACTTCAGTGATATGATTTAATTGTATTCATTACAAGTTTGATACGCTCAGCAGGCAGGTTGAGTAGAGTGTGCGCTCTGGATCGGTTGGCGATGAAGCTCTCATCCGCATCCTAGTGTATACATCGAGGGACAGTGGTTCTCTGTAATACAATTAAATTATATATTAATTATTAAAATCTATTATTCTAATAATATTTTAACGTAATGACTACAGTGCCAAAATAATAAAATTTATATGGGAGTAGAACGCCAGTGCGGCCGACACAAAATACGTGGGTCAAGTACGAAATAATCCAAATTAAGTAAAAAAAATCAGCTCTGTTTTCCATAATTGCACACATTTTATTGAGATAAAAATCCCAAATTTGCATTAAATCGGATTGTAATTCTACTTTAATTCTGTGCTACATATTATGTAGTTGTAAAAGAAACAATAATAACAGAAACCTCTGGGTTAAACTGGGTGGGACTTAAACGTCTATAAGCGGATCTTACAAACGCGCCGACATAGTTAATTACTCTAGTAAGAAATCATATTACCACTACTTAAAATCTCTAAACTCGTCTAAATTCAATAAACAATGGACGCCGCTTTCCGATAAAGGCGTCGACATGGAACCGGGGTTAACAAAAACATAAAAAAATGTCGTCCTCTAACAAAGACCCTTTTTATGTGAAATCTTTACACTTTTTAAACTGCACATGTGCAGCAATAAAAATGTTGGCTATGCAATATTACTGTAATAAAAACAAATTATCGCCTATCCATAAATTATTTATACTCGTCTATATTTTTGGCATTAAATAAAAATTATTAATAAAGGAAATAGAATTTTGGGCGTCTTCTTCTTTAAATTGGAAATTTCCTCCTTATTTCTTAAATAAGGAGGATTTAAATTGGAAATTTCCTCCTTATTTCTTATTTTTTAAGTTATCGAAGAACCTCTTTATCCTCTTAATAACAATTGTATTTTTTAAGTGCCAATGAACACTAAAGATTATTTTTCTAGACGTCATGTTATCCAAATCGAATGAGCTATCACTCATATTTTTGGATCTTTATAATACATAAATTGACACCTTTTTGAGCTTATTGACTGGACTAAAAGGCTTACCGGCCTGTCTTAATATATTCCCAACATTAAATTAGAGTTTACTATTAAAAGTTGACGGTAAAAGTTACGCTTAATGCTACTGCTGTTTCAATATCGAAAACTCTGAATTTTTAACTGAGATCAAGAAAAGATAGGTAACACCTATAAGTATAGTGAGTATACCCGTCGAAGTAGTTTATTTTTGCATTGAGTACTTTTAAGTTTTCCAATTATATTTCTTTTTAATATTTTGACATTTGATTATTCGTAAAGCAACTTAAATAACATACTACATAGATTACTACAAGTATGATCAATAGCACTATGTTAATTTTTTGGCAAAAAAACACACAATGACTAATGATATTTGACCCTACGATAGATAGGATAACTTAAGGATTAATATAAAATATAATAAGTAGCATATTGAAGTCTGTTTTACACAATTAAAGGAATAAGTATTCATCAAAACTCAATAATATTATAATTATATTTAAAAGAGCTTAAAAGGTGGTCTATGTTGGCTTTAAATATAATTAATTATGATGACCAATAATTAAAAAAAAGCCATAAACCGCGATTTTCTCAAAACTGCAAAATTTTAATTATGAGTTCTCTGCCCTGACGATATTTTTCCCACGCATATTAACGTCCACTAGTTAAAATTAATATTAAAATATTATATAGTATAGTATGACTGATTTACTTACTGTTATATTTAATTCCCGGAATATATAATCCATGGTGCAGTAGTCACGTGACGGGTCGGCGACTAAGTAATTAAGAGTCCAGTAAACGAACATAAGTCTACGTAGTGGCAAGATATCGGTGTCCGTAAACGAAAAAATAATTGTGAGCAAAATACTACTGGTACTCAATAGTTGCGTGCGCGTCGTCAATCAGTAAAATACAACTAAAGTAAACAATAATAGTTATCTGCTGTTCCTTTCGCACATCTCCAAAACTGTCGTAATTGGTGAAATATGAGACAGGGGCGTGTCTAAATATCTCGGGACATTAGACCGGTCAAGCAAAATGTGTTTGGAAGTGTACTAGCACCAACTTGTCCGATTGTACGTTCTGCACCATAAAGGCAGTCGTTGGTAATTAGCACATATACAGTATACATAGCACCTAAGTAATAATAAAAAATCGAAAATATGTGGAATCACATATATGTAAATACCAAGTGCCTTATAAGCTTTTCGATCCTGTTTATTTGTTTGAGGATCTCCAACGAACGATTCACAACATCATTTAAAAAAATAACGGTAGGTATAACATTTTCAAAGCCTACGATGTCACGTTCAATTACAGGAGATCACAGCATAGTTGCTCTTTATGCAGTATTCATGATATTGACGACTAGCATCCTCATCTAGTCAACTTCAAAATTCAATATTCAATGATATTCTGGCGCTTCGCATGACTCCCACGCCGCGTGCTTTCAACAGCTCTTCCTTATTGCATCAATAAAAATGAAAACATTTCCTATTGAAGTATTCACTTCCCTTTACCGCCGCTGGACCGACGCCAGCCGAAGCGGCGGCACGTTAAATTTAACGACTGCGAAACTAGACGGGACCTTTTTAATTGGTCAGAAGCGAAACTTGCCCAATTTCGTAGTTTCAAAGGCCAAGTAGTATGAATAGAAAGCGAAGATTTTTATCGATGAACTAGAGGCTGGTGGCAAGCGTGTCGGCGTAAAAGAATATATTTATTTCTCTCACGTTGTAAGTGTGAAAACAGTGTGTGTTTTGGAAGAATACAGTTCTTCAATAGTTTGGCGAAAATCTATATGATGGAGAAATGATTATGAAATGAGTGTGTATATGTTTATATAATTCCTATGTAAGAAGTAAATTAGAATATAATGCTATTATATGGGATCCCCGTGAAAAAATGTATACTCTCATGGTGGAGAAAATACATAAAAAGTTTTGTCGGCACTTATATCTTCGGATGTATGGGTACTATCCATTTTTATTTCCTTCACTTTTTGTGACTGGGATGGTAGGTTATGATACGTTGCAACTCAGGCGCAAATTAGCTTGCATTTTACATTTTTATTTACTTTTGCGGCATAAAATTGACAATCCATCGGTACGTGAAAATATTCACCTATACGTTCCAAACCAGTACATTCGGGCCGTTGGGCGGAGAAGACACCATCTCCTCACTGGTCCAGCTGTTTGGCATCTTACGCAAACAAGCAATACTCCCACCGCCAAGGCTATAGCTTTATTAAATGCGTATCTTGAGAGTAGGCCGGATGCCGACATATTTGTCGATAATAGTCACACCATTTATAAAAATGTGTATTTATTTTTAAGTCATTTTGTTACTTAATTTAAGCATCTTACTTAAATTTAATAAGCTGTTCCCATAATGTAGAATGTAAGTAGTTGTTTTTCTTGATAATTTTTATTGTTTAGTTTTGTTTTATTTTGTCTACTTGTTGTTTTTTCTTTTTGTTTTTTTTCACTCAAGCGTCTTGGTGTATTTCCACTGTAAGCTTTTGTGATACTTAATTGATAAATAAATAAATGTTCAATATAGACTCCGAAACAGCTGAAGCGATCTTGTGAAATATTTAGATAAACATCACATTAGCCCAGCGGATAATCTCGTGGAGTTTGATGACAATCGAAGCACCAGAAGCCATCTAGCTATAAATAGTTAGTGCTACTCGTGCGAAGTCGTAGCTGGTTGGTAGTACTGAATATTTAACTAGTTTTTTAATTGGTTTATTACTGAGCTACGCAGTCAAATTGCAGTTATTCATTCAAGTCCATGACCGGTGGGTGTCGTTTACCATCAGGCGAATCGCTTGCTCGTTTGCCTACTTAGACATTAGGTAATAAAAAATAAAGAAGAATGGTCAATAACCGAAGCTACATAAAGTATAAGGGTTCAATAAATTATTCACATTTCATTTCACTTCAGAATCATGAAAGCCGCTTTTCACCACCTACGAAAGTCATTGATCACGTGTCAAAAGTTCGCGATAAACCTCAACTAATTTTGTGAATACAATAAAAAATTGTTTCTGAATACAGTCCTTTGATAAATCGTTTTTTAATTACACTCATTGTGAGTTATTTGGTAGATTTACTTGCTAATATTATTTATTTACTAAGCCATAGTTGTTGATTAAAAGTTCTTGGCTTAAGATACGCTGTTAGAAAGCAGTCTTAGATGGTGTCACATTCCTTTGTGTGTAATTAAACGACACACTTTGAGCTTGTCTTAAATTTAACGCGCAAACTCAAGCTTCAGCAACACACACGGTATAATAATAGTTTTGAACACAACCGAAAATATTACCATCCGATGACCCGCTCACCTGTTAACTTCGCATACTTACCAACTAATTACTAGCAGACTAAGAAATAGTATCTATTTTTTTTATTTAATTCACAAAACTGATGTTCAAACATATTACATGCTATAAGTAAAAGGTATGAAACAGTACAATAATATTGATCAAGTTAGTGCTTAAATTAGATCGTAAAATTATACAAATTACTAAATTTTAAAGAAAAAATATAATAAGAATGAATTATTATTTTTTATCCCTAAGTAATTAACTTATCTATAACGCCATCGCCTTAAATCAAAGGTATAAAAATCAATCAATCTCGTTTACTGATGACCAATAGTTTTTGGTATTCAATGAAATTAATAAAACTAGTAATATTCGCTTATTAATTACGTAAGCGGCGATAGCCTAGTTGGGTGTGGAACGGACTGCCGAGACGAATGTCCGCAGGTTCAAATCCCAAGGGCACACACCTCTGACTTTTCTAAAAAATCATGTGTGTATTCTTTGTGAATTTATCGTTCGCTTTAACGGTGAAGGAAAACATCTTGAGGAAACCTACACATCTGAGAAGTTTTCTATAGGAATTTCGAAGGTGTGTGAAGTCTACCAATCCGCACTAGGCCAGCGTGGTGGACTAAGGCCTAATCTCTCTCAGTAGTAGAGGAGGCCCGTGCTCAGCAGTGGGCAAGTATATAATACAGGGCTGATATTATTATTATTATTATAATTACGTCAATTGTAATTTTTATTTAACTGCCTCGGTGGCGAGATTTATTACAGTACGACTGCACTGAGGCCTCGGGATCGATTCCCGGGTTGAGAAAATTGATCTGGGGTTATTCTATTTAAAAATCATTATTCCAGCTATCTTAATTAGAAAGAGAGCTCACAGAATGACCAATCCTAATAAATCTATTTTCCAAATCCGTATATCCTTTTTACATCCAAAACTAGTGAATGACACTATAGTTTCCTGTTACCTAAAAATCCATTTTTGGCTTCGCGTATAGAAACATCCAATTAATATTGCACCGGCAGGAAATAAAAATATTTTGCCACACAAGCTTTCAGGGTTCAAACCGTGCCAATGGGAATCTATAACATGGCCCGCTTTCCCGATAGACATGATCTGCAACCCGTGCGACATAACAGTGCACTTCGGCGGAATGCCTTGTACGATCTCTATCCCACTTCGGTTGCTTTTTACTTACCAACAGGTAAGTAGTGAGCTCGTCCCGTCATTCATTTGCAATAAATAAAATTAGTTTTATAAAAATATTTCACGAAATTAACTTTATTAACAAATAACAAGAGTACAGTTAACTCACATGGGTTATACTTTTCACATCAATCCGTTTAATATAATTTAGTTTATCCTTATTTATAATTCAGCGACTATTAAAAGAATGACATACACCAAAAGGTTAGTTGGTGGTAGGACATATTTTCCATCTGCCCGGATAGCAACCACCGTACACAAGGTGTTAAAACTTGCAATAGTGGCCCATATAACTGTGTCGCGTTCCGAGATCAGTTCCGTATATATTCGGTTCCTTCCGAGTAACTATCTCTCATCACTTGACATTCTATTGAACTTCACTCCACTTACCATCAGTTGCAGTGTAGTTACTTTGCTGTGCACGTATAAAAAATAAAAGCTTAACAGCTTAGTTCATCTCTGGTAAAGAAGCAGCAATAATGGTTCATTCTTTTCGATAAACTACCGCATTATGTAGTCAATAAACACTACACGTAATTTAAAACAGTTTCAGCAAGTTACTAGTTTTTATTTTTATTGCAACAAAATAACGTGACGACTCACAAGAACATATACGAATTAGAATAACAAATTAAACAAATAATAAAGACAATGTGCTGGAGTACGGGACCCTCGTCGCCCGAATGTCCCTCCACTGGTTTTTCAATTATAACACTCGGGTTTCAAAGGATTTGCACAGAAATTGATTAAATGGACCCACGTTTAATTGTAAGCGGTTGTATATAAAAGTATGTACCAGTCAGTCAATCTCACATGGACACATGATCTAGAAGCCTTACGCACATTAGAATCTTAGTGGAGTCCCTTGCCATACGCGTTTGAAAAATATCGCTAAAATTGTCGTATACAGGACTCAAATCCCTAATTTTCGCTTAAAGAACCGCGCCTCAATGAAATATTTAACAAAACTTCACGTTGAATCCTTTCAGGGAAATTATCTGAAGCCACACCAGCGAGCCTCTTGAGAGTTTCAAAGGCTCCGTAACTTTGGAACTGTTTAATGTTATCAATTCATGGAGCGCGGATTTCGGCGGATACCGTGAACACATTTATTGGGAACTTTAATATTCGGGAATCTTTGTGTAATTATGTACTGTGGTTTCGCTGTGAAAACAAACTGTTTGTTGGGTTTACTGTGAAATATACAATGACGACTTTAGTGACGTAGTTGTATTGGCGTATGGCTGCCGTGTTCATGCTGTGGTTTGGGGTTCAATTACAGGTAAAGTGAAATTGGATTTTTCAGCACGGTATCAGCACAGAGTCTGAAGGCATGGAGTTGATGTACTATATGGCGACAGGCTTTCTGTACCACGCTATGTAACACATATGGCAAAAAGTATTTGTCCTGGTTGCCTCTGCTTACTCCTTCGGATAAAGGCCTGAGTGTGTATCAGCCTAGAGGCTGCATGTTATGCTCGATATAGCGATAAGCTCGGCCATATCACCTCATGGCGAATACATTTAGCGAATAGTAAGTGAACTGTTACCCCTTCGGAAATAAGGTAAGAGTTTGTATTCATCTGTAATTATAAAGCTTGCTTTTCCTGACGAAACATCGTGAAATCAACTGTATTTTTTAAGGTAACTATAATACGTAATGAAGTTAAATGGCGAAATTAACATGGAGGAGTACGTAGTGTGCTCGCGGCAAGTTTAAGTGGAATTAATTGCAGTTCCGGTAGAGCAACTCCTCACTGCAATTTAACATACGATTGAAATGTTTCATTTCACCAGTTTAAACACGGATTTAAATAATCCGCTTGAGTGAACACGACTTGAAATAGTTCTATGAAATGATTGCCATGTTGAGTTTCATATTAAATTGGTAGTAGGTTTCTCATTTGTGAGAGTCCGCTTGGGTAGGTACCACCGCAATGTCTATTTAAATTAAAGCAGCGTGTATAGTCACTGTTATGTTCCGGTTTGGAGGATATTGTAGCCAGTGTAACTACTGGACATAATAAGACTTAACATCTCATGTCTCAGGATGGCGAGCGCAGTGGAATATCAAGCAATACTTTGTAATTCAAGTTGTTGGATGGTGCTTTTACTGTTTATGAGGGGTCGTATCACTTACCATCAGGCGAATGGCAAGCTTGTCTCGTTAAAGCAATAAAAAAAATAAACACTATATTACATAATTCTTTTCTTTTTTTTTTGTTATCAGAGTATCGAATGATCAGCATTGGTTTTATACGGACTAAGTACTACGTGTCACTCCAATGTAGTACCTTACACCCAGACATGAGGTGTTGTACTTACAAGTACCAATGGCTACAAGAAATACCAGGCGACATATTTGCTAGCCTTACCGTTCAGTTATAAAGATGGATAGCATAACAAATCTGAATTGAATATCCATTCCTTTGACAAATCCTCTTAGAAATGAGAATATAATTTCAACGTTGTGTCTTGTAACGTAGAAATGTAATTTGAATAATTTATTACCATCATTGTCCAGCTTTCCGCCCCGTGCGCCTTAAAATTGGCTTTCCAGCCACCCTAAGTCCCATTTAAAATTATCAAAGGGCGATTTAAACAATTCTATCTCTAACCAGCAGAATTGTATTTTCATCTTGGTATACTTAAGAGATTACCTACATAACATATAAATCATTTTAAGGATTTACCGATAATAATACTATAGTGATGCTCACGGCTTTGCCTGCGTAAACAGCTTTTCTGATACAAAAATCTGTATATAATTACTTAGCGATCTATAGTGCCATCTACACAACTCTAGCGCAATCTTTTAAAAAATCAGATTTAAAATTCAAATATTTCTCATAGTTCCAAATTACCGAGATAAAAATTAGCGTACATGGTAATCCAGGACATAGTACGAGTATATCCGTGTATAAAATTTCATACAAATCCGTTCTGCTGTTTCTGCGATTAGTTCTAACAAACATCCAAACATATTTACAAACATTTGCTTTTATAATATTAGTAAAATAAATAGTGGATTTTATTTGCAATTACTCAACGATTAAGGACTCTATGGTAGTATGTATGGAGTTTATATTACCTTGTTTCCTTCCCGTCTGGGTATCGGAAGTATTAAGTATCTGATACCATGTTAGATGTGGTATTAATGGCGTGTATTCATTCTCAATTTGTTACGAAACCTGACTTCTCTTTACTGGTGTTGGACAGCCTTAGTTCCCCAATTAGTGTTATTACCACATAAACTTAGACTCCTTTAGAAACGCAACTTTGACCCTAAACCTCACGAAAACGTTTTCAAGAACCTTCGTAGAATTCACATTTAGTTTGTTAGTCATATCTTTGAAAGGCTTAACCTTTGAGTTTGGGGCTTTACATGAAACACCTTTATATCAATCTTTGAAGAGTTTGAAGTTGACAAATTTGTGGCCTTTGACTTTATCCTGAGTTAGTTTTAGCATAATAATTGCGAAATTCAGACAAATTATGTTGAGATTATTAATATCATTGAAAAGTAATAAACAGGATACAAAACCGCTTTGTTTATTAAGTAAAACAAAGTTTTCTACTTTTAAAGATATCGAAATCTGTGTTTTATTATAGGGCTTTAGGAATAAGTACATAATTTTGACATTGCCTTAATAAAGGAAACCATTTATACTTGTTTGACTTTCGCTAACATTGTGTCAAAATTTATCCAAGAATAACGATTGTTTTCACCATCAACTCCAGTTTTACTTTTCTGAATATTTTATTATTATGTAGTTTAGTGCGAATATGGAATACGCGTGAGTGTATTTCTGACTGAAAGTGTGACATTGCCGCTGTGACGAATTCTCTTAGAGTTGTAGTATAAAAGTGCCAAGAGGTCGATTGATGCAGGTCACTTCCAATAGGCCGATCTGGAATTTTTTTGGAGAGTAGTAGTTGCATTAGGACGCATAAAAATAAAATTACATTTTGTTGATCTTTGTCTTCCTCGAAACTGACACTTTTTATATTACATATTGGGTTCGAGTAAATTTATATTTATAAATTGACATTTTCGATAAGATAAGTGCTTGGTTTCATGTATAGAATATTTGTGTATAAGCAATGTAATCTCAGATACCGCCTTATAATTCAAACTTTTGGTTAAATATTTGATCTTACTACAGTCTTGACGCTCACCCTTCCACTAAGATTAGCTTACTTATCATTTAGTTTAATATTATTAAAAAAATCTCAAACATTGAACATTTTAGACCCGATTGGACAAGAAGGTATTTCCCCCTGCGAGGCTGCATACGACTGAAAATATTTTACGAAACATCGAAGTTTCAATTTAACAAAGGAACGAACAAAATACATACTCTAAAGTTATAAAAGCTTTATAATAAATCATGCATTTTAGTTCCGAGCTTAAAAGGTACGTAGCTACTGTATTTAATATTCATGCCTTTAGAGAATTTAGTTATATGGAGTCGCGGTATTGAGATATTTTTCATTGTTTTTTAAATATTAAAAGTAAAATAAATTCTTCGCGGCTTCTAATCTTGTTTTACCCCCACGGAAAGATGAAGATGCATTAATGGTTAAAGTATTGTATGAATTTTATTTATGTGCAAAATAATACTCTCTACATTATTGTGTGCTAGTAGAAAGATTTCTTTGTACGTACAAATAGGTACAATATGTCATATGTTATTTTCATCTCGAAGTTGGCAATTGCGTTTAGGTTAGTGAAATTTGATTTAGAAGATACCATAAGTTTAATTTTTATATTTTTTAAATTTTCCGTTCTATATTATGTTTTTTTATACTGGCCTAGCCCTGGCCTTTTTTTAAACCCTATTTGAAATATAATGCGGCCCATATACTGCCGATTTATAAACAGAAAAGATAAATCATAGCAGCGCTGTAGGTCTAAAATTCTCAAATATACAGCTTGACTACCTCTATTATTTTATAATAAAATACGTTCTTCTTTGATAATATGAATGCTTAGAGCGGTGAGCACGTATGTGATACACTATGTGAGCACTTGATAGTATTATCAAGTGACTCGCTTGCTCATTAGCCTCCCTCTACTATAAAAAGAAAACTATGTACACTAAACACGCCACGCAAAATTGGCAAATTGAGTGGGCGTTACCGATATGTTGGAAAATCTATCGCATAAATAGCTATGTTTAATAAAAACACTTTTCCACGAAGTTATAGATTATATTGATTTAACAATTCGAATAACCCCAAAGTTTCCCCAAATTAATATTATTTCAACACCGCTGTAGTTTATCACAAATACCCAAACAAAATGGAAATAGTTACGGCTCTGCCTAACCCATTGAGTCAGTCGTGAGCTTATAAAAACACGCGTGGGAAGGTCGGAGTCCTAATCAAATTAAGACTGGAGCCTGTGCGTTTCCGCTAAGTGGTGTGGTTGTTTCCAACTAATATGGCTTGTCTGTGTTCCTCAAACTTTACAACCCCACGACATTGTGACGTCACTTCTGACAGCTCGTCCTTAATTAGTTCTGCTGATTAGTTTCTGTTAGAACTTGAGTAACTTGACTAGACTATAAACATTGATAAACAATTGGAATCATAAGCTCTATTGAATAGTTAATCACTAGAAGAAAATCCTTTATTCTTTCTTATGTTTCTGATTTCTTATATTTATGCGTATATTAGGATCGAAGTAGAACTAGTTTTAGAATTTTATCGTACCTACCTAGGCTTTAAACTTCTGTGAACTCATTCCGCGTAGATCGGACCGTCAACAACTAAAAATAAAATCATAAATTGAATATTTAATTGTAATATGTCGGTTGTTAAATATTTTTACTGACATTTTGGACTATATACTCCTCAGTCCGCTTCATGAACATGAAAGCTGCAGTCTCCGAAATGTCGGGAGAAAATCTTTAAATAAAAACCACTACATAATCCGAAAAGTAGCTTTATTTTGGTATCAGTTAAAATATGTTACTTGACCCGATTTAAAATGCCTTTTCAAGTCCATTTCCTGTCACATAATAAAGTAGTACTCGACAGGAAATATTACATTTCAAGCATATACAAAAAGATTAGCATTACCTTTGAAGAGCAGTGTCTCTGATAGATTTGTAACGTTTTGTCGCTGGTTTGACGAATCATAACTGTGTATTCACTACCGAATACTGTACTAATCTATCTACGTATTTCCTATGCTATTTAACACGCTGTGTATGGAACAGCGCTGCGAAGTTGCAAAACCGCTGGCTTTGAACTGTTATTAGTTTTAATTAATCGTAGTTCTAACACAGAATTGCAGTTGTATCAAGTTGCGGACTCTAGATTTATTGGTAACAGAGTTTGTATGAGCCTACTTCTATAAATTCATGTGTATTCTTCTAAGTTTTGATAAGGGTCATATTGTATAACCTAAAAATACCGCGAAACTATGGTTATTTTTTTAGGCAGTGGCGTATATTTTTTCATGCCTTATATTATACACCGAATCTGATTTTATGCTATTTGCAGTAAAGCAAAACAATGGAAATTAGCTCTTCTTAACACTGATTGAGGCTTCTGCTTAATTTTGTAGATCTTATCATACGACTTTAAAAGCGTTTTTAGAACGTAGTTCGCTTACTCTGCGAACGTCCGATCTTTTTTAAGGGTTCTGAAGTTATTAACACCTATTTTTAAAGCTCACACGGGGAGAATTGAGAGATGATTAAATTATCCCAGAAAGTATATTTAAAAATAAGCAGTTTGATGTTTAAAATGCTGGTATCACTTCAACATTTTAAGGGAAAAAATATTTTAAACCTTCTTTTAAATTGGCAAAACATCCAAAGTTAGTTGAATGCAGTTTACCGTGTTTATTAATAAAGTTGATAGGTGGAACGATGGAAACAGATTATTTTGTTATTTGTATATATGAAAAATTGTCCTTAGTTGCCTCTTCTTGACGATCAATAACACTTATAATTTTACTTACATACTGTATTAAAACCATTTGAGTAGAGTTAGATTCGTGTCAAATATTATTAATAAATGGCCTGTAATTTCTTAAGTTCAGGCTTACTCCACACAAAAATTCTAAATTTCATACAAATTAAGAAACCGATGGAGGCAGATCATCCGCTCCAGATGCAACCTTGATGCTGACCACGATCCTCAGATATGAGGGACCGACTAGAGAGAGAGAGATATAAGTGCCTTAATCGTGAAAAGTAACGGACAGACGGATCCCGTAGGTAATAGTAAACAATGAAACTCATCCTCATACCCACACTTCAACTCCTGTAAGCCAGGATCAGCAGTGGCGCGCATTTTATAAAACCGAATGGTGAAGCTCGGTGACTCTCAGTAAACACTAATTTGTCTTGAAACAAGGAGACGTTTATTCAAAAAAGTTTTTTTTTTATTTAATTCTTATATACTGTAGATGTATACAGGTGGACTTAATGCATGAGGCATTTTTTTCACCTTTAGGTGATGCAGAGATGAGAGAATTTGGGTGTAAGTATTTAAAAAAATAAATAAGACAATACAAAGTATAATATATAAAATATATATTCTACATAAATACAGATATACTTATACTATAAATTATATACTTAATATAAAATATTATAATTTCCAGAGACAAGTATGTAAGTGAATCTGCTACACCATTGGCGAAAACATCGCATAGGCGAAACCGCGAGCAACACCTAGTATTCACATAGTTTCGTTTATCAGCGGAATTGTGACCTACCTTGAACAAAGGACACGAAGGGCTGACGTGTCTGTCGTGTTGTAATCTGCAGCTGGCAGTTTCGCAGATTATCCGAGCCCTTGTCTAAACAGCCGCGCGGTAATGACGACGCTTTGCATACCTTCTTCTGATTTATATCACTTATTAAATTAATTTTAGTAACCGAAGGAAGATATAAAATACCTATTCATTAGAGGGAGCAACCGAAGGAGGATAAAAAACCTATCCTATTAGAGCGCGAATAATGAACAAGAAGAATAAAGAAAATGATTTATTGGCCACATAGGTGGCAAACATAATTAACAATAAATTTAAATTCTTGTAAGGAAGGCGAAAAAATTAAAACAACATTTTATAGTCAAGTGGGTACCTACGTAGAGACATTTGTACTCACTCACTCAGTGTTGATGGTATATATCTACCATAATGGAATATAAAACATAAAATTACTTAAACCATTAGCAAAAGAACCATCGCTGCAGGCTTTCATCCATTCGTACTTCAAACGTGAGTCTCAAACACTGACCACAATTAAAAGGTCAAACGTATTGACGTAAGAACTCCTCGCCGAAACGTAGTAAAAACTTTCAACTGCTAGATGACGACGCACTTAATGAAATTAAAACGCAATTCACATCTGTGGTATTTTTTCTAAGTACCGAAGACCTCCACGATAAGATAGTACAGCATTCACAACACAACTACGCCACAGACGCAGTTAGTCCGCACGAGATATCCCAAAAATCCATTACAGCGTCTATTTCTCCGTACAACGGTTAAATTCAGTCGGATAAATTCCAGAAACGTAGACAAAATCACATTCCAAGGCGTAGTAACTTAGTTTCCCGGACCTTTACGGCTGGTATTGTAAAATATCGAAGCTATCAATATCCGATGTCCGCCGCCGTATCCCAGTTTCCGCTTACTTCAATAATGATGATATATCCGACATCGGCCAAGAAAGCGTCGCGTGCCGACATTTTCTGCACTCAATAGAGTTACCGGATCACGGAGCGGATTTAAGGATATATCCGCAACTATAACGTTACAATGCGTTTTTGTTTAAACATATGAATGCACTATTGTCAGTTTTGATATAATGTTTGTCGAATAATCTGCGTGGTGCTTAATTGTCAATAACCTCATTCCTCTTAGTAATACGGATGATAATCACTTACTCAAGTCCGCTCAAGTTTTGTAACAAAAACAGGAACATTTGCGGACGCTATCCAATGCTAAACACCTCATATTAAGTAATGTATAGGAGAATAACTCATAAATAATGTAACTCGCCATCAACGGGCCTTTTGAGGTTTAACGCGATGTCGTTACCGCGACCCGCGGCCCAAGATTAAGGAAAGAGGCAGCGGATGATCTCCAAAAATGACGGTTTAAGTTGAAATTTTTGTAGAAGTAAAGCGCGTTGTAGCGATTAAGGTTTTCCATAAATACCAAAGGGTTGAAGTTGTCTTAAACGACAAGCGTATAATGCCAAGTTTTAAAATAAAAAAGTCGACAGATGAGTAAGTAGAATATTTTTTATTGCAGTTGAATATTGAGACGAGCATGCATCTCGCCTGATGGTAAGCGATACGACCGCCTATAAAAAGTAGCAACATCATACAGATTTGAATCACAAAGTATTAGTACATTTCACTGCACTCGTCACTCTGCGACATAAGATGTTAAATCTAATGCCCTTTCTCATAATTATATGGTTATGGTACACACAGAGACGGACCTTTGCGTACGTGATACCTGCTACCAATGTAATCAGATTACCTAATTTCGAGGAACTTCAAATATAAACATGCACATAAGGAGAAAAGTCGTGACTACGCCACCAGTCTTATCTCATTAGTCCGGTCAATTTAGCCCAAAAGTAGGGGTAACCTTGCATTAATTCCCAGAAAGCTGAAAATTTACATAGATGTTAGGGACACCATTATTATGAAATTGTGAAAAGTCCTCATCGATCCCATGTCTGCAATTTTTTTTATTCAAGGTCAAAGGTTGCAAAAATGTGTTTTTCGAATTTTTCAGCGAAACGGTTAGTTTTATGAAACAATATGTCAGACAAAAATTGTAGATCATGCAATTATCTACAAAAATTGTCCTTACACATTTTTTCATAACACTAACCATTTTTGAGAAAAAACAATTACAGAACTTTCTTACTTCTCTATAGTAAGCGACTGTCAACTGATAAGCCGCTGCGGGCAAGCCATTAAAAGCGACTAGTGGACATGGAATAAAGTCCATTTTTATTTAGCAATATTTGACAACTCCGACAATCCACTGGTTACAAGAAAAGAATTAGAATAATCTCATTACCCATTAGTACTTTAATAGCAAGCAATTAAGTTGAAACTATTTTTACAATACTACTATAGTGACTGAACTCATGCTCAACACAAAATATCTACGGTGTCTCTTCAAAGAAGGTGGTGTAGCTGTGTTGCGTGCGTGGTACTACGTGGTACACTTCGAAGTCCTGGTTTCAAATCCCAAATCAGGCAAAGTGACATTAGGGATTTCTAGTTAATATAAGTTGTCTTTTTTTATGCTCAAAATAATGATAAGCCACCAAACACATCATGGGACGGAACACGCGGTGTAGTCTCGCCCTGGTTGCATCTCATTCTACCCCTTAGAACATAATGAAAGCAGACTATGTCCATCGGTCTTATATTATAGGACATAAACTAACATAAGGTTTATTATTGCCGTTTTTCATGCTGGCATTAAGAAAGTAAACTTTTCAAAACTTACAATCTACTGAATTAGTAGGTAACTTATTATAATATATCCTCAATATTAAAATGAAAGTAGAAATGAAATGCATCATTCTACATCACGTCTAATTATTTGCAAAAAATGATTTATTTGGGACAAGCTAGTCGAGATAATCAGGTGAGGTTGTTTAGAAAATAATCTCTTTATTTTTTGTTGCTGGATCGTCTACGGCATTTTCAGTTAAAAAGTTTTCTTTTTAAAACGTTTAGTTTTGGGAGTAGAGGTACTTCATTACAAGTCTCTTTCTGTATTTTTAAAATTAGTCTTGTTTGATAATAAAAAAAAAACCGAAGCTACTTAAAAAACTTGCTTTGTTTTGTCTGTTTCATTTACAATTGCACTTTTTTTTCTTTCACTTATTTTTTTGCAAGCAACTTACTCGTCTCGTCATTAAGTTATATAAAAAATGCCCCGGACACGTGTTCGCAATGAATGTCACCTATTATGAGGAGTACGTGACTCTCGCAGCCCGTTTATTTAAACCACGAGTGCACTCATAAAAATATGGTTTTAAAATATATTTTCCCGTTGTCTGTTTTTATAATAAAATGTTGGATAATTTGTATGTAGTGAAGGGAGCATAGAAATAATGTGATTAGAATCAGTGTTAGTGAAAGCGATAGTCTCTGACTCTAACAACATTTTACGTGAAGAATACAGAAGTTAATTATCAGTTTTACTAATGTGTGAGAATACTAAGCACTTAATATAAAAATAATAATAGTATTAGCCCTGTATAAATACTGTCCCTCTGCTGGGCACGAGCGTCTACTACCGAGAAGGATTATGCCTTAGTCCACCACGCTGACCTAGTGCGGATTGGTAGACTTCATACACCCTCAAAATTCCTATAGAATCTTCTCAGGTATACATGATTCTTCACAATGTTTTCGCTCACTGTTAAAGCAAGCAATAATTCATAAAGTATAGACACATAGATTTAGAAAAATCAGAGATGTGTGCCCTTGGATTTTGAACCTGCGGACATTCGTCTTGACAGTCCGTTTCTCAACCAACTAAGCTATCACCGTTTAATATATTTTAATATAAAATGGCTCAAGTTTAAAATATATTTTATTTTGTTTTAAAACACGAGTACGCGCTCTCAAAGATTCCTATTAAATACTTAAGAGTTAATAGTCCATTTATTATTAATCCGCTTTTTATTTATTTCTAGAGAGTTCATTCGCTAAAAACGATTTTATTAAATTATTCGTCACTCTCGGTTAATTTTAGCGAAATATTAAATTGGTTAAATTTGCTTCAAGTTAAATTTTAATTAATTTTAATTACTCTTGGAGTAAGTTGTAAAATTATAGGTAAAAGAGTAAGAAATACTCTATTTACCTATATGACTATCAAAGCTGTCCTTCAATTAGAAAGCCCGTAATTTCAAATAAACGGATTTGCCCTCTTAGACGGAATAGACCACCTGACTATATTTACTTTTACTCCCAAATCACTAAAACAAAATTTTTAGACCAACATAAGCATAAAAATCTATGCAAAATTTATAAATTATTTTTCTTCTTTCCACTTATTAGGTACATTGCGAACATCAAGCATTGTCAGGCTGGTATCCCAAGAGTGTACTCAAACGATACAAAAGGCTAGATATATTTAAATGAGTCTTATTAAAGCGAGGCAGTGAACTTGACGAGAATTTATTAGCGGCAATTTATAAATACCTCGCCTAAATATTTTTTTATTAATAAAAAGGTCGCTCATCTAAAGCCAAGAAATATGGAAAATTTTTAGCTGTTTTGGTCGTTAAAAATACTTAAACCTCAGATGGTCCTATATTTCTTCATTATAATAAGATAGGTAGGCAGAAAAGATTGGATTCCATTTTCTTGCTGACTGTATTTCTTTCTAAAGCTGTCATTATATTAAAATGTCTTTGAAGGTCACGGTCTTTCATAAATGTTTCCGTGGAACTACAGAGATTTGACCGTGTACCTTTGTTGTCTCATCTCAGAAAGCTATATAGCTATTAACAATTCAAGTATTATAAGCTGAAGAGTTTGTTAATTGTTTGAATGCACTAATCTTAGAAACTACTTAGCCGATCTTTATTTTATTTTCTTATTACTTTTTATGCTCGGAAAATATTTATCCCGGAAAAACTTCTTCACGCGGGCGGAGCCTCAAGCAAAAGGTAGCTATTTATAAATCCGGTATAACCTCCATTATTGTGTCCTGTAAATGCTATACAAAGTAAATGTACATCTACTATCATAACGATTTATCCGTGAAGAAATTCGATTTTCAGATATCAGAATTAATGAAAGCTAAGACTGGTGTCGACTTTATCACTCGCTTCAAGAAGAGGGAAACGAATGAAAAAACGTACGTGAATTTTAATTTCTGTCTGATATAGCGTCGCCCCTTAAAATATTATCATCAGCTCCGTAAAATATGGATGCACAGGTTCCGCCTCTGCCTAACCCATTCGAGAGATAACCGCGTGAACTTATGTAGACATATTATAATTTTGACACCGTCCTCAAAATTTAAGTGATGTCAAGCATTTAGAATATCAAGCTGAGCCCACAATCAACACAGGTTGAAGATACAGCGTTAATTGCATTGCGTTAACATAAGTGGATAACACGGACCCTAACCTACAAAAGGGTCCAAAACGACCCTCTAGGAAACTTGCATAATTTATTGTTTGTAAAAACCTTTGCGCCGTAGCGAGTAATAAACCTGTGAACGCGGGCGTGTGGGTTCATTCCTCAAGACAATAAGGTTTATTATCCAATGACGTAACACGGGTCGCTAAGCCTATATCCATCCCATAATCTGGTAGAAAGCTGGTAAGATATATTTTATATTTGCCCGTATAGCGACCACTGAACACAAGGTGTTAAAACCCGCCATAGTAGCCCATGTAAGTGCGTCGCGTTCCGGGATCAGCCTGTGTATATCCAGTTTCAACAGGCCGGCATAATTGTATCGACTGCTGAGAGGTAATTATCTCTAACCCTGACCCTGGACCCTACTCCACTTACCTTCAGGTGCAGTGTGGGCATTGCCGTTCCCGTATATAAAAACAATGTTTTGCTCATATCAAACATATTCCGATCCAATTTGTGATTTCTTATAATCAAACCTTGCACAAATTTATTCACGACAGTTGACAGCCCAAAGCTCCTACCAATGGAGCAAGGAAACTTATTATTCCCAAAACAATAACTTTGTTGTTTTTATTCCAAAAGGAGCCACAATTTTCCGTGCCATGCAATTCTGAGCTGCATTGCGGATGCGAAGCGAGCACCTCATTAAATCAATTACAATCAGAGACAACGAGCATGATAGCGAGGCGACCGCCCGCATGCTCCAAATGACCACATATATTCTAGGGTTTGGAAAACCGTGCGATATTTTGAAAATGCGGATATAACATTATTGGGAATGAATTGGACTGCAGAGAATCGCGAGTTCGCACCCAACCATAAAGGCATACTCTTTCTTTTCTTATAAAGAAGGAAGACATGGTGCAGAAAGACCTATAAATTTTAAAAAGACGAAGTCGACTACATTGCGAACATAATGCTCAAAATATTAATACAATTTGCAACAACTATATATTGCTTTTGCGATTAATGTAGGCGTATCAACCGACTTGTATTATTATAACTTCTATCTTTAATATCTTGCAAATAAAGACAATAAACAGTAGGTATAGTTAGTTATAGACTGGACATCAGAACCAAAGTGCTCCAAAAGTTATTACCAATTAGTAATAAGTTGTTGCCTGATTTTAAATGGCTGTGTGACAAAATATCATAACTGGGCCCTTATTCTGTATGATAGTGTAAAGGGGTTACGCGGCCGTGTCATGTTATCTTCGAGAAATGTGCGTGGAATGGTATTCTGTAAGCCAAATTTATATAGTCCTAAAAATGATGCGTTGTGTTACGTGCTTGTTACGCACTGTTAAAATAACGTGCGGAATAGAGAATAAGGCCCCTGGCCTGTCAGTACTAACTTCATTTCGGTATTTTTTCACAGAATTTGCATTTAATTTGTCCAGTTAGACTTTACCTGACATAATCACAGTAAGATATCGTAATAATTTTTAATAAAATTTCATATTTATTAATTTCATGATTTATGAGAGTTGTGCACTTGTATGGGTAATAATAAAATATGGTTTGGAAAGAACGATCATGATCATCATACCAATGTACAATAAATATGCCTAATTATTCATGTATTTATAAACGCTGCCATCTAAGTTGACAGTATTTTTATTTTATTTTACTTTATTCGTAAAACTACAGAAAAAAAAATCATTACATTAAAAATAATTAAACAACACATTATCGACAAAAGTTTCCACAGATTAGAATATCATGTAAACAAAAACAAAAGTGGCGCGGCGCGATGTAAGTACGCACCTACATCCAGAATCCAATAATTAAAATTATTAAAATATGTAAGCGGCTATAGCCTAGTTGGTTGTGAAACGGACTGCCGAGACGTATGTCCACAGGTTCGAAACCGAAGGGCACACACCTCTGACTTATCTAAATATTATGTGTGTATTCTTTGTGAATTATCGCTTGCTTAAACGGTGAAGGAAAACATCGTGAGGAAACCTGCATACCTGAGAAGTTCTCTATAGGGATTTTGAGGGTGTCTGAAGTCTACCAATCCGCACTAGGCCAGCTTGGTGGACCAAGGCCTAATCCCTCTCAGTTGTAGAGGAGGCCCGTGCCCAACAGTGAGACAGTATATAATACAGGGTTAATATTATTATTTATATATGCGCCATATACTTTAAACGGGGTAGTCACAACGCTCCAATATAAAAACATCATGGAATATCGTCCCTTAATCAAACCTCGCTACACCAAAACATGATTGCCAATTCCGAGGTGAAAATAACATGTTATGAAATATCACGTATCTATTTGTACGAAGAAATCCTTTTGAGGTGAAGCGAAATTAGAAACCGCTAGAGAATTATATCGATGTTTTATTACATACTAAGTATAGTTCGTGGGTGTACGTATGTCTGTTTCTGGGAGAAAGAGGCTTATCTCTCTCGCAATGTTAAGTGCATTTTAAAGTTGTTTTTTTAGAATCATGACAGGCAATAGAGTAACTACATCGTTTATTCGTAAAACTGATCCCTCGCCAGCAGTGATAGTGTCCATATAATCCGATTCCTATCGGTTTCCCTTTCATAATTTATGTATAATTTAATTATCATTAGAATGATTTCCAGACCGTATTTATGCGTGTTATTAGTACCCATTAGTTTTGTTGGGTTGCCTTTAGAAAATTTCACCCTTCGCCACTACTCGCCAGTGCTGTCACTTTTTCCGGTGACCTTTTGTGCCCTAATACACAAATAATCTCTTTTCTCTCTCTCTCGATCCTCCTCCTCTCATGTTGAAGCCTTTAGCATTTAGCCCATCATGCAACCCTATTGTTACGTCAGTGCGAGCGGTAATTCCAAAAATAAATGAAAAAAAAAATGAATGAAAAAAATGAAAAATATTTTTATTTAACACAAAAGATCTTACACGGAATGAATATACAAAGTATGAAATTTTACAGTAAAGTACGAATTGAAACAATGTATTGACAACGGTCCCCACACTAGGCAAGCCTGTATCGTGGGGTCCCGTGAGATCATTCAGAAGTGCTTTTTGTCACAATAGACTTTGTTTGTAAGGTAACATAAAATGAGATCATATTATAATACATTACTAAAAAAACAATTAGCATCTAGAGTACATTGTAACAGTAGCTAGTTTATTAAGAATTATTACATTACCTATACTACTTACAATATTTATTAATTAACAATTTAGTTAATCGTTATATTAGAATATATTCGGCAGATATTATTATATATGGATAGAGTGTTTACTAACAGAATTAAGGTTTAAAATGAATTAAATTTAAACTTATAACAAATAATGCAAATTATAAAATATCGTCTTTGACACTAAAACACTACTTATTGGGTTATATTAAAATAATTTAAAACAAGGTCTTAATTAGTTGTTCACTATCCTCATATGTAAGATTGTTTATAAGCCAATTATGTAATTTTATTTTAGCCTCGTTCACTGAGCTTAAGCGTATGTCACACGATTTAACAACGTTATTATAAATGTATGGGAAAATGAACGGTTGAAAACGTCTTGCAAAAGCAGTACGTGCAGTTGGTTGTGTTACACTGAAACGTCTTCTCCTGACCATGTCATTGTATTCTGGCGAAAGAAGAACTGACTTATGAGTGGTGAGAACTGATGTGGATATAAACAATTTACGAACAGTTAAGATTTTTGAATCCTGGTATAGCTGGCTAGTGGGATAGCGACGGGGTTTATGCAGCATTGCTTTTATTACCGCTCTTTGTGCTCTTTCCAGGTGCAACATGTATGACTTAGGTGCGCCTCCCCAAGCTGAGATACAGTATGATAAGAGGGATTGACATAAGGCGAAATAGGTACTTTTTAGTGTTTCTATAGTAGCGACAGGCCGGAGATTTCTCATTATGCTAATAACTTTTCTAATTTTACTAGATAGTGCATCAATTTGTTTATGATAATTGAGTTTTTGGTCTATAAATATTCCTAGATATTTAACTACTTCTGCTTTAAGAATGCATTCGCAACAGCAGGCTGGATTATTTGAGCAGTGTGATGAATGAATTTTAAGTGAAGATGATGGCGGAGGAGCTGACGCGGATGTTATATGGAAACATATGTAATTGGTCTTTTTCAGGTTAAGTGTAAGCAGATTGCCTTTTAACCAATTGGAGATCATTTGCATGCCCTTTTCAGCATTCGAGAAAGCGTCCTTCCAATTATCACCATGACATAACAGCACTGTGTCGTCAGCGTAACAAATGATTTCGGAGTTCTTAATAGGAAGTTTATGGATGTCATTTATATATATGTTAAACAAAGTAGGCCCAAGAATACTACCTTGTGGAACGCCGAAACTTATGTCCATACAGTCACTAATGTTGTTGTTGACTTTCACGCACTGTTTCCGAAATGATAAGTAACTACTGAACCACGCGTGAGAAACACCTCTTATGCCGATGAGCTCCATTTTCTTCAGTAAGATGGGAATTGACACTGTATCAAATGCTTTTGATAAATCAAGGAAAACGGCAGTGCATTTTTTACCACTATCAAGAAGTTCCGAAACAGATGAAGTGAGCTTGCACACAGCATCATTAGCAGATTTCCCTTGACGAAAGCCAAATTGTTTTGGAGAAATTAGGTTTTTTTGTTCTAAATATTTAGTTAATCTTTTACTTAATATTTTCTCCAACAGTTTAGAAAATACTCCTAATAGTGAAATTGGCCTATAGTTGTCCGGTATATGTTTGTCTCCACCTTTGTGTATGGGAGAAACAACAGCTGTTTTCCACACTTTAGGAAATATTCCTGCCGATAAACTCCAATTAAATATGTCTGTGAGTGGTGCGGCTATTTGTTTTTTTATAGACTTAACAAGATCATTATGGATTCCATCGATGCCGGGCGCCTTACCATTTGATAATTGGTTTATCATAGTATCTACTTCGTTGACATCTGTAGGTTCTAAAAAGAAAGAAGTAACTGGGGAATTGTCGCAACTAATTTTAGCTGCTAATGTGATTTCGTCCGTCCTCGCTGAGTCCAGGATATTGCTGGCTAATTTTTGGCCGACGGTACAGAAGTGTTCATTGCATTTATCTAGAGATTGTTTCCAGTGAGAAGTACCAGCAATTCGTAATAACTCCGTCGGTTCTGTATTTGTAGAATTTAGGTGACAGATATCTTTAATTGCTTTCCAAAGTTTTTTATGGTTATTCTTGTATTGTAATAAATTTTGATTATCATAATCATTTTTAACCTTTCTTATTAGGTCTATGAAAAAGTTTCTGTAGCGTGTGTATATAAGTTTTGCTGTTGAGTCTTTTGGGTTAGATTTGGTTCGCATGTGAAGTCGATCTTTATGTTTCATGCAGCGCATAAGACCCGGCGTAACCCAGGGTTTTAGGTTAAATTTTGATCTACTGATCATGATTTTTTGTGTGTGCTTATCAAAGATCTTTAAAAGCGTTTCCATAAAAATATTCGCAGATTTGTCAACGTCGGATTTATCCAGTATGCTCGACCAGTTTATTAAGTCTAGATCTTTAGTGATATTATCTATATCCCGCTTTACTCTAAGTCTGCATGGCCGATCCGTAGTGTCTTTTTTGGTGCTTAGCCCGAGTATAATTGGATTATGGTCAGTTAGATCCATTTGGCAGACTACACTTTGGCACGGAGATTGAGATCGGACGAAAAAGTGGTCCAGTATGGAAGAAACCCCTCGTGGGTTTTGAAATAGCAGACATCATTCCATGTTCAGCTAATAGGCAAAGGTATTCTGAGCTGATGCTATCAGTGATGGCGCCAGCTATGTTAATATTTATATCTCCGGTTAGTACTAGCGTGCTTTTATCTTGATATGTTACAAGATTCCTTTCAAGAGCGTTAAAAAACTGGTCACATCTTTTGAAAGAGGGAGATCGATATAATGCAAAAATTGTAATAATTTTGGGTATATCAATAATTAGACAATCTGCATCATCAAAATTAGGCTCTATGCTCGTGACGTTCCAGGTTTCTTTAACGTAAACCACTACACCACTATTTTGGTTAATGACTTTGGTTGTGTTGAACGACTTGTAGCCTGACATTTGAGGAATTACTAATTCATTGCTCAATCTACATTCGGTGAGGCAAATAATATCAAACGCAATATTCATTCGTTTTAGGGCAACCAGTAAATTATCAAAGTTTTTATTAATGCTTCTAATGTTAAGTGTAAGTATTTTGAAGTTATATTCAGCTGTTAGTTTAGTTTTACATTGCTCAGCTTCTTCTAGCGAATGACAGTCAATTGTATATGAATCTAATACATCTTCAATATTATTAAAAGCCATTATTAATGTATGGTAATTGTAGTAAAAACATTATTCCAATAATAGGTATACTTAAGTACTGTATACTTATATCGCTTTGTTGTGGACTGTCAATAATCAACAAAAGAAATTTAAGGAGGCTAAGTAGTACAATCGACTTTTGACATAATTTATTTAATATCAGTCTTTTATGTGAACTTATGAGGATACTTTCTGTATAAATAATAAAAGTAGTGTCGTGGAGTAACATAATCAGTAAAATCAGTAAAAATATAAAAAATAATAATATTGTACGATATCTATCTAAGAAATATTCTTTGTTAAAATTAAGCCTATAAGTATTGTGTTAATAAACATACCCTTCTAAATATAAATACGAAAGTTTGCAAACATTTTCGGATGTTGTTTAAATTAGGAACTGTTAAACATATTTGCCTGAAATTTTACATCAATTTTAACAAAATTTACGCAAGTTTTATCCTTGTAATACAGACAGTTGGATTTATGTTCCTAGAATGTCTGTCACACTCACAGGACCGATAGCAACACCAAGTTTCACATATTTCTATCCAAAATGTGACCATATATAACCCCTTTGTTCCTAACTTCCTCTTAATCGTCAGTATTCCCTAGTTACCCTAAGGAAATGACGTCATAATCCTTGATAAGGCACAGAGTCGCACGACATTACATTTAATGGGGAGTGTAAAAACAAATCGCTTACCAACGAAGTCAAAATCTTACCTGGTTACGCAATTGTGACAAAACTGCTATGACACTCATGTAGCGAAAAGGCTCATACGGGAAACTTCGATCGTTCTTATTGTTCCTTTACCATTAAAATGGAGTGCCTCGTTTGTAAAGCTGTGTTGCATCCGGACACCTGCCGCGTTAAGGTCAAGTTATAATTCCCGAGGCCGGATACTGGTGGTAGGTATCTCATATGTGAGACTCCGTCTGGGTACAATCGCAATATTTCTGCCACCAAGCAACGTGTAGTCACTGTTGTGTTCCAGTTTGAAGGACATTATAGCCAGTGTAACTACTGGTCATAATAAGACTTAACATCTCTCAGGATGGCGATCGCAGTGGAATACCAAATACTTTTAAGGTGTTGGATAGTGTTTTACTGTTTATGGGCAGTCGTATAGTTTACCATCCGGCGAACGGCAAGTTCATTTCGTATTTCAAGAGTACAAAAGAAAGAAGTTGGTAACTGTAAACCTTTCATTTTGCCTTTTGATATATCAAAAGTTAATGAAATTGACCGTATCCAGTAGCCTTTGTATAATATGAAAATAAAGCAGTGTCCATATTGTGTGTCAAAATAAATAAAAGGAATCAACAATCCCGCAATTCAATAATAAACAAAGAACAGAATATTTCAAAGAGAAAGACTTTATAAATAAGGTAGCAAACACAATAAAGGACTTACGCCATTTTTAACACACAGAAATCTCATAATATCCACGTACTTAGAATTTACAGAAAATCCGTTTCAATAAAACATTTACAGGTGTATAAAAAGGCAATTTCCCCGCAATATTCTGAGGTCTGGATATTCCTTTGATCTCTTTTACTAAAACCTCGGATGGAAGATTACATCGGCATTACTTCCTTGTTTCGGATTTCGTCTATTGTAAAGTTTGTGTTGGAGTACTCAGTGATATTAAAACTGATATAATATTCAGACGAAAGGTATTCAACAGTCTTATTCCATGAATAATATCTGCCTACTATAGAAATGTTTATTGAAGAGTAATTTATGCATAGTCTGACTTATGATTCCTCGCAATTATCGCGGCTGCAGTGTTAGATTATCCGTTAAAATAATCCCTAAAATTATTATTATTCAAATCGTAGAGCGTCATTAATTAATCTCATTTATACAGCTGCCTAATTTTTTCCCCTTTTAAATTAATCCTATTTCAGTTTGAAATTTACAAATGTTTGTGCACATTTCCTCAGAACTACATCACTGGCATGTTGTAATTCGTGCGCTTAAAATTACTCTGAGGTCCTGGATTCAAATACCGAGTCAAGCAAAGTGATATTAGATTTTTCTGATCAGTATTAGCCCGGTGTCTAGAATTCGTGATCGATATGCTAACAGGCTTGCCCCCTATCACATTATGGGACGGAACACAATTGGCGAAAAATAGGTGCTCTGGTATCACCTTTGCCTAACCTTTCGGGGATAAAGGTGTGATGTAAGTTTGTTTAGTTTAACTGAACTCCTATCTAACGTCAATCTGACTCTAGATCTCCTGATATCAATTACTTCTTGATGGATGTCCCATCCCATGACAAATTTGCTAGCCAAACTAAATGAAAGTCGACTTCGAAATCGAACCAAAATGTGCAAGACATCTGCAATGGACTAAGCGATATTCAAAACAACATTACACCCAAATTCTTCTCAAATAAAACTCCCTGATCAGACAATCCGTCCAGCAGAGCTATTTATCCATTTTAGCCACAGAACGTGACCTCCACCCGAAATGCCAACTCACGTCGTACAGGCTTACTCAAACCGCACTCGGCCAGCTCAAGCACGTTAGTTCATTAATATTTGTGCTTATAATTTAAATGTTCGGGTTTTTAATGTTCTAATTTATATAAATCAAACTTGCAGACTCTGTAAAATCGTTGCACCAGATATACGACTTAAACGACCACTAGTTGTTAATATTTTATTTTAATTTATTACTTGACTAGCTATTGCTCGCGGCTTCGCCTGTGTGAAGGAGTTTTCGGGGATAAAAGTCCCGCTATATATTTTCCCGGGATAGTAGCCTATATAGCCTATATAGCCTATGTAGCCGGGATAGTTTAAGACCTTCCCAGGGTCTTAAACTATCTCCATACCAAATTTCGTTTTGTTATACCACGTTTTATGTTAAGTCCCGTTCCCATGGGAACGGGATGAAAAGTATCCTATGTCCGTCTTCTAGTTATAAGCTACCTTCCCACCAATTTTCAGCCAAATCGGTTCAACCATTCTTGAGTTATAAATAGTGTAACTAAAACAACTTTCTTTTATATATATAGATTAGGAAAATAAAATATCTCGTCAGGTTGTGGTGGAATATTGAATAACTTCTTTTACTGACATCGTTGACTTTAAAAGGAAAGAGGCGCCATCAAGCAGGTTTGTTATTTATTTTCCCATTCAGACTATATCATTCTGTACACAGATTAGACAATGTCTGCCAAATGCCTTATGGAATAAACCTGTACAAGTACATTATTTTTTATTCCTTTGAATGACGGGACGAGCTTGTCGTTCGCCTAATGGTAAGTGATACGACCGCCCATAAACAGTAGAAACACCATCCAACTTTAATTACAAAATATTGTTTGGTATCCCACTGCACCAGCCTGACATAAGATGCTAAGTCTTCATATGTCCAGTACACTAGCTGCATGTTAACTTTAAGTTAATATTTCGAAAACAGATGAATCAAATATGAAGTTATTTCATACAACAGTAAAACATATACCATTTAAACCAAAACAAACTCAAACGTCGCGTTATAAGTTTACCGCGCCGGGTCACGTATGCCGCCATATGCCGCCGCAATAACATTTCAAATTCAGCCCAGGCAGCCACTCATCGCGCAACGCACGAATTAAAAAAACTTTTATACACAGTAATATTTGGCAAGCGGGATATGAAATCTAGATTTAGTTTAACAGGAATTAATGTAGAAAAGGGAAAGAGGTGTGTAATATCGTAACATGTGAAGCTGAACTGCCTACCCTTTGAGATGAGGTCGTGAGTATGTATTTAGTTTAATAAAGTTTTACTAGTCTGGTCATCGAACTGTACAGTCTAAGTATAAACATTCTAATTGAAGGAAAATAATAAATAATCGAAATAGCTAGTCGTCAGATCAAACATAAAAATAAACCTATTGAAATAAGTAATATCGCTCTATTGGTCTATTGGCACCGATCCTAAATCAAAATGCTGAATGTGTTGGACTATATTCGAATAAACACATGTAAGTTATGAAGAAAAAAAATATTTTTTAAATAAAAGACAGGTACAAAAAATAATTGTCAGAACATCTCAAATTAGTGTGGGCCTGTGTCTTAGGAAACCATTATATATTTTATAATATACTAAAATGGGTTAAGCGCGAGCTAGAGAGCGCCTATATTTTGTGTTTGTTTGTATACATATGTGTGTATGTTATATGTTTGTAAGTGTGAAGGAGAGGAGTTTTAATTTGTTATTTATACCCTATGATCAATATTATAATAGACTCATTTCCTATTACAATATCATCACTTGTTGCGCCTCTGCCTAACCATTCGGAGATAAAGGCCATAGCTTATGTATCGATATCATTAGAGCATTTTCAAAATATAAACAATATTATATTCTATTTTATGTTGTATAGTTGTGTACAAAAAATCTCACTGAAAAAATACAAGGTTACGCCCTACATTGGTAATATTGTGAACATAAGAACTTCGAAACGTCAGGGTATTATAAATCTTTCGGCTTTGACGCTGGGGAGCAATATTTTAGATCGCCCTTCAAGTTCGGACCGACGAAAACTTTGTCAAACATGTTCCACTCACAAAACTTATTGACGTTTACTGCCCTCTGCGAATTAACAAATTCAGTTTTTCGCTTTATATTTCGAGGACAGTTTATGTGGACCGGAACATAAATACAAACACACACACACTTACACCTTTTTACTTCAGAGGGGTAGACAGAGGTATAACTAGTGCACTTGTCACTTATTTATTCTGTCCCATAGGGAGCGAACCTATCGCCATAATGGGACTGGAAATAAAAATAGAATAAAAGGAGATGTTTTTGTAGAAAAGGCTGCTAAGCGGGTTATCTTCGATAAAATGATTACCGCCGCCTTGGAACCGTCACCGATAAACATCTTCAATCCCGAAGGACCGCGGGTTAGTGACCTTTAAGGAAATAAAATTGTAGATTTGCGGCATAGGGCTTCTTGTAATAAACATTTTACTGTTAGTGAATACAAAGACTAATATATAAAACTTGATAACATAAAAAAATAAAGGATAATGCTGTCAGTGTCTCAGAATACAAGCAGACCTGCATCTAATACACTAGCGAGCGAACCCATTGCTAAAAATGCAATTAAAATGGCTTATAATTTTTTATAAAAAAAATTCAATTTGAACATCACGCCTTCTGATTTCAGTGGAATTGCAAGACTAGATGATAATTCATTGAGGTTTACGAGTAAAGCCTAAGTTCACGCCCTAAATCACATCTGGCAGTTAATTTCACATGACTTGTAATCTGCCAACCGCTAAGATTTACTGTCAGGCTGGGATATTCGACAACAGACTTGGATTGAATCAAAGTCCTTGTAAACTATATATTGTTTACAATGGTTGTTTCTCAAAAAGATATTTTTTAATAAAAATGTGATAGTGCATAGAAACAGGAGTGTAATATCAAATTGTAAAATCTCTTCTCGGTACTGCACTGTGCAAAATTAGATGGGTCTCATATTAATCGGTAAACACTCGTCTATAATATCAGCCATGTATTATATACTGTCCCACTGCTGGGTACGGGCCTCCTCTACTACTGAGAGGGATTAGGCCTTAGTCCACCACGTTGGCCCAGTGCGGATTGGTAGACTTCACACACCCTCGAAAACCCTTCAGGAAATGTCTCAGGTATGCAGGTTTCCTCACGATGTTTTCCTTCACCGTTAAAGCAAGCGATAATTCACAAACAATACACATATTTTTTTAGAAAAGTCATAGGTGGCCTTGGGTTTTGAACCTGCGGACATTCGTCTCAGCAGTCCGTTCCGCAACCAACTAGGCTATCGCCGCTTTAAGAATACCTAATAAAGCAGGCAAATGAACTATTTTCAATAGGAAGCTTTATTGCTAACTTAGACGTCTTAAAGTAACTTCGGATACCATCTCACTGCAAGCGATCAGTTATTTCTGCCTTCTTTCCAACTCCTTCACTTTTCCACTAACTCCATCTCCGCCTCTACTCTGCCATGATAATCGAAAGGGCAGTAAGTCAAAAGCGGCGATTATTTCTTTATTACTGATTTGGGTACGTTAAACGAAATTCTTCCTATCTAGGTTTCATACATCTACGTAAATTATAAATGCATTTCCTTGTTTGATTAACAGCAGTAAGAGCGATAAGATAATCTAGTTACCCAGTAATAGAGCAGTACCAATAATACCCAGTAATAGTACCCTTTCTGACTTATTTATTTATTTATTAACACTTCAGATACAAAGAAGTATATAGGCGGACTTAATGCCAAAAGCATTTTCTACCAGTCGACCTTAAGGTGGTGCAGAGATAAACAAGGTAGGTTTATCTGTGAATGGTGAAATAAATGTATAACTATATAAATATATATAATAATAAATATAAGTATATAAAAGAATAATTTAAATAGACATTACGCATATACCAATAAGATAAATATATACTGAACATATAATAAACTGTAAATCATGGTGGGGCTTCTTCCATTCTATCCAACAGCAGTTGTCTGACTCTCATTTAAAATGCCAACCGCGTAGTAGACCTTCTGATTTCGATAGAGAGTGAATTCCATAAAAGTATTAATTGAATCAATGACTTATTTCCCTTTCGATTACCACGGCAGTATTATCAGAGAGTTCTTAATTTTTCATGTTGTTTTTCTTTTGTTCCGCGTCTTCACAGCGCACGTGAATAATAAAAAAAATATTTTATTGTTGTTGGCTTTTACGGCGCAGAGGGCAACGATCCGGGTGAAACGAGAAATTACGAATGTCCGCGCCGAGACGAGTTACATTAGAATAGAACTTTTTTACGTCCGTAAACCCTATAGCCTTCAACCGATATAATACTAGTGTAATAAAATTATTATTGAGAGTATTTGTGACATTTCTTGCTTCAAAAACACTGAGCATTTCACAGACTGGTCGTTCATAATCGTACTTATTCTGTATGATAGTGTAAACGCGTAACGCGGCCGTGTCATGTTATCTTCGAGAAATGTGCGTGGAATGGTATTCTGTAAGCCAAATTTCTATAGTCCTAAACATGATGCGTTGTGTTACGTGCTTGTTACGCATTGTTAAAATAACGTGCGGGATAGAGAATAAGGCCCCTGGTTGGTTAGTTGATGGAATATTTGTGAAAGTATTTCTGTAGTCAGTGATAGTTCTTTTTATTTGAAATCAAAATCGCTTTAGTATCGGAAAACTAGTATCTCAGTCTAGTCATGATTATTCTGCAGGTTGTAATATTGACTACCGACCTCGGATCTCCAACTTTGAATTTTATTCTTTATGTCTTTTAGTTCAACACCTATTTTGCCTTAATGGCCACTGTGGTTAACTAAATAATTAAATTACATCTCCTCGTATACAGATTACAGAGCTCTGATCGAAAGACAAGTATATTAAATAGTTTGCAGTACGATGGTCGTCTTAAATGAAATGAAATCTTACAGCTTAAGCTTGCAGCTTCGATATCATGAGGTCCTTTACCAGAAATAAAGCGCTTCAGAATGTTCATGCAATTTTCTAGGATAAAAGTGACTTGTGGCACTCTATAGGGTGGTAGTCTTCACGTAAGTTAACGATCGTAAAATGAACTCTTAAATTAATCGCATCGATATGAAATAAAATGCAATGAATAAAGACTTTATGAACTGACTGACTGTCTTTGATGACATAACGATGGGAACTAAGACTTTACGATCGTTAACTTGAACTATCAAGCCTGTTGATTTCAAGGGAAATTAAAGAAATATCTCCATCTATTATTTACAAGGTAAACTACAATTTATATAAATAAAGACGCCATAGAGAACCTGAATAATATATGTTCGCGAAACCATGCCTAAATTGTTAACGAGGTTTGTTACTAATGTCATTGTTGTTATCTAAACTTCGGTTAGGAATATGTCGGACAGTAATTAACACTCTATTCCAGTATGTCCTTAATGACCATAATAGGGAACCGGCCTATGTTTGAATTTGTTCATTATTCTATATATAATGGTTAATAACACGAAAAGAAGCACTCCTGCGAAAACTGCATAAAAATTGGTTAAAAAATGGGCTAGTAATTCATATTTCAAATATTATAACGTGCAGAAGTGGGCGCGTTGTGGGGGTATCGCTTCATCTCTTTCTTTCGCACGCGTCGTAATTCCCGATGACGTCAAATGTGGGTATTTCGTCTCTTTTCTGTTTCTTGTTAATAACCCTTTCTATCGACATTCAAAGACTTATAACTTGTTGATTTTTTAACGGATTTTAATAATTCCTTCTGTGTTATAATTTTTATAACGTAAATATTTCATAATAGTAAAGAACAAAAATGAGTCCGGTACCCTATTGTGTTAGTTGAAATATTTAAACCACTAATTGTTACTTTTAACTAATTTCAGAAAATGAAACTAAATTAATTATAAAATATTATATTGCTTATATGTTAAGTGCAAATATTTGACAAAACATTTGGATGTTTTTAGAAGTAAACGCAGTAACAACTAAACGGTTTCGAATGAAAGACACACAAATAGACCATGTTTTTATCCCGATAATTATATACTCCCTTGTTTTATCCCAGTAATTATATGCTCTCCTGTTTTATCCCAGTAATTACAGGCTCCCATGAGAAAAAATTGTATCCTTAATCCGATTTTTTGAATTTATAGCGCTGATGTTATACAGATGACGCTATAGAACGCTAGTAATCCTTTTAACCGAAAAGGCATAATTTTAACTTTCTTGCTTCTCGATAAACGCTTGTTCTTCTTGTTGTAATTTCTAAGAGCTACTGGCGCCAAAACTAAATATTTTTTTGCTTATTTCGAAAATTAAACAATTATTCAACACATATTATGCGAAATACAAAACAATGTAGTATTATGTGTAGATACTGTATTGAACAATTCGGGTTGTATAGTATTTTACTTTATGGGGTCAACATGAATTCAAACTACAACTTATTCCGCAGTCAGGCCCACGCAGTTAAACGCTCTAACAATTACTGCGATGTCTTGGGGCTTTCCCGACAGTTAGTAACTCGAAACTTCCACGCTAACTGCGTTTAAAACTACCACTTTGTGGTCGCTTGAGTTGTAACAAAACCTTTTGTGGTGTTTAGAATGGTTTGACAGAATAATTTATTCGTTTATTTGCATATAATAAACGAGTTTTACTACAATTCAGTTGAATGTACTTAATTTTTTTATGATAAAGACGGTAACACTTCAATGGTTTGACCATTTATCTTATGGTATCGAATTTGGCGTATTTGAGAAAATATTTGCATGATTTAAAATTTAGTAATAAAGTTTTAAAATTTCTGTATAAGCACAAATAATTTTATGGATATGTCAGCCTCATGTGAAAAATATATTGCGGTTTAATGTTGTGCCAAATAAAGTTTATTATTATTACTTGGCAAGTCCACCTTAAATTATGTCTTAACGAACGAAGTCAATATTGCTTTACCCAAAAGGCGTATTTTGACAAATAAACTAAGTATAGTGTCACCATTGCATTAAATTTTTTTTATTGCTTTGAATGAAGAGACAAGCTTGCCATTCGCCTTATGGTAACCGATACGACCGCCCATAAACAGTAGAAACACCATCTAACACCTCGAATTACAAAGTATTGTTTGGTATTCCACAGCGCTCGCCATCGTGAGAGATGTTATATATTATTATGTCCAGTAGTTACTCTGACTACAATGTCCTTCAAACCGGAACACAACAGATGGAGAAACTGATGCAAATGGTAGTTCTTCATAGTGTTTCGTATGGTCTTAAAGTTTCTGGAAATGTTATAAATTCTCCTCCTTTTAAAATTTATATTACTACGTAATTACCACTTATAATTTCCATTTAATTTGCCTACAAACTTGCAAACGATAAAATTAAAATTTTTGCAAAAAGTGCTAATAAATTACACGCGAAATAATCGCCGGCGCAGTTTAAAAAATCCGACAATTGCGAGTTGGGCTCGTCACTGTGTTCCATATAAACTTGTAGGCAAGGTATTTTGAGTATATAAGTTCAATAATTCGCCTATAAATGTTTCTTAATCGATGATGTCTTTGTCTTCTCCCAACGAACGCGCTGAGCCGAGGTCCATACTCCACTCGGGAGTGCCCTCAGCGTCGTCGTTTAAATTTAACGGGCTGGAGCGCCTAAAGCGTTCAGTCGGAAGAACGGTGCATCTGAACAAACCGACTCGCGTCAGGCTATCAGCAGAAGTTATACAAAAAAAAACCATAAATGTAAATTAGCTTTTTTCATTAAATACATATTTACAGTTTTTAGATTTTTTCATTTACATGTGCTGTAATGTCTTACCAATAAACAATGTCTTGTTTCTTGCCAAATTTCATAATTCTTGATCAACGGGAATTTATAGGTCAACCGTATAGGTTTTGATTTACTTGTGAAATCGCAGAATTTCTGACATAAACAGTCATAGATATCTTTCGATCGCGTTGATTATAAGTTTAATTTTTTCAGAGCTGCAAGAGACCTTAGACCTTTATATTTGATGTAATTTTAAATAGATACTTTTATGCGTTCTTAAGTAAAAGGATCTTGAGAAACAGATAAACGGTCAACAAAATTATTGAACATTCCTTTTAAAATACGGAACCCTAAAAATAATAATCGTCATTATTAGCAACCAGTCTAAAATGTAAATCATAATGTAACCACTTTAAACAGAAATTATATTGCAATCAAATCATTTGTCGCTCCACTATGAACAAAGGACACGCGAACTTACAATTTGGACGGAATTTTCCTTGCGAAACCTCTTGTTCTTGCAAATTCACATTCAGATCTTATCTTACGTTGCTTTTAACATTTTCAAAATGTATTCACGTATTATAATATAAGAATAATGTATTATAGCACAATATATGTGGGTGACGATAGCCTAGTTGGTTGAGGAACGAACTGTCGAGTCGAATGTCCGCAGGTTCAAATCCCAAGGGCACATACCTCTGACTTTTCTAAAAAAAATATGTGTGTATTCTTTGTGAATTATCGCTTGCTGTAACGGTGAAGGAAAACATCGTGAGGAAACCTGCATACCTGAGAAGTTCTATATAGGAATTTTGAAGGTGTGTGAAGTCTACCAATCCGCACTAAGCCAGCGTGGTGGACTAAGGCCTAATCCCTCTCAGTAATAGAGGAGACCCGTGCCCAACAGTGGGACAGTATATAATACAGGGTTGATATTATGTATTATAGCAAAAAACAAGAAATCCAAAAATTAGGTGTATGTGTCTTTGATTACTTTCTACGCTAGGCTCTCTCTCTACATGGGACCTAACAGAGATTAGTTTGGGTTGATAGACTATTTGGGAGCGGGACTACTGATATTAATATCTGCAGGTTCAAAACCTATACATGCATATCTTTTTTTTATTTAACAAAAGGCATAACACAGAACACAATCATTATAAAGAATACTTAAGCACTAAATTACATTAACACTAGATTACTGACTTTAATAGTTATGTAAGTATTCGTTATGAATTATCGCTTGCTTTAATAGTGAAGGAAATATATGATAAGTTCTCCATAATAATTTCGACGGTATGCAAAGTCTGCCAGCCCGCACTACGGTGGTAGACTAAGTCCTCAATCCTCTCATTAGTACAGGAGGACAGTGCCCAGCAGTGAAACAGTACAAGGCTGAATTATTATTATTATAACCTAGTGTTAAACGCTCTTTTTACAGTAAACATTATATTAGCAAAATAATTACAGAATACAATTTTAGACATTTTTTGACTACGTCCAACCAGACAGAATAATAGAATAGCCACCGCGTGACATATCTTCTCTTCGCCAGCCTGCCCGCGCAGCCGAATACTTCCGGAAACGCCCGATGTCATCGGCTAGGATAGCGGCGCGAAGCTTATAAATTATAGGCCTATATAACTTCTGCTCACCCCTAACTATATAACCTCTGCACACCCCTGAAAATTTCTCAATAAAAAGAAAAAAGTGTAACGTTAGGTATATAGTTTGTAAGCGTCTAGCCAGTTTATTTGGATTGCGAGCCGTGAAGTTCTAGAATCGATTTTAAGATCGGACAAATATTTGTGCAAATTTTTCGATGTAAAAAACATAATATTGCCCGAGATTGGAATCAAACCTCGAAATTCACGGTTTGTTGAACTACAAAGTACAGTCAACAATAAGAGTAACTGAACAAATTTATTATTATTATTAATTTATATTTTTTTTATTTATTAGAAATAATTTATCTCACTACGCTCCCTTAACACGGGCTATTGGATTTTGGTATGTTATATCACAGGAAGTTAATATAATTAATTGTAGCTTACTGAAATTAACTGAAGCAGCATATAAGTCAGTAGAAAAAAACTTAAATTTTTGTTTACTATAAGAATTAAGAATCTAATAATAAAATGTATAATACTAATTATAGCATCATATTAGTGTTGACTGTAATTAATGTTATAATTTAATTTTATAAATAAATTCAAAAACTCAAAATGGTTCTACACATAAATTTATATCAAAATCTTTATCTATACTAATATATAAATCTAAATAGTTTCATTTGTTTAAACGCGCTATTGCGGAAACTACTAAATCGATTTTGAGTTTTTTTTGCACTAATGAAAAGCTACATGACTCCTGCGTGTTATAGCGAACTTTTAACCCGGGAAAAAATGTATCCCGGAAAACTTTTTCACGTGGGCGGGACCGCGGGCAAAACCAAGTCTAAATTAAAGTAAGCCCTCTAAAGGTTATTTAAGTGAAGAAAAAACGTTTGTTAATACGAACACAAAAGTTTAAAGATAATTTGAAACTTTGAATTTGTTCTAGCTGAACGTCTCAGTCTTTTGAGGCTGACTGTACATAGTACAGTGAGTCTGAGTTGTCTGTCTTGAGTGATTAAAAGTTAAAAGAATAAAGAAAACTTTAATGAAGAAACATTTTATTTTTATGGACTCTAACTTCGCTTTGATAAACGCTACGTAATTAATTACAAGATTAATTTCTTGCTTGTGTTATTTTAATTGTATTAGTTGTTTAATAAGTTTTATTACTTTTTTCTAAACTAAAGGTAATAAACCAGCAATAGCGCAGTCAAAAGGACTGATTTTATCTTTAGGCGTCGACCTTGACACACCCTGACCCTTACCCTGACATCGACTTTGACATTGACTGACAGTAATGTTGCTATTGACAATACTGACATTTCCATACAGGCGTTGACTCTTATACAACTACGTTTTCAACTCCGAATGTCAAGTTTGGGGATTTATCGAGCCTCCAGAAATATTGACGGTACGAAACACAACCTCTATTTCAAGTCAAATTTACTGGTGGGTATCCCATATGTGAGAGTCCGCCTGAGTCGGTATCAGCGGAATATCTATTTCTGCCGCCAAGCAGCAGTACGTAGTCACTGTTGTGTTCCGGTTTGAAGGACATTGTAGCCAGTGTAACTACTGAACATAATCAGACTTAATATCGCCTGCCTCAGAACCAAAGAGAATTATAATATATATGCTCAGAACAGCGAGCGCAGTGGAATACCAAACAATACTTTGTAATTCAAGGAGTTGGATGGTGTTCGTACTGTTTATGGTTGGTCGTATCGGTTACCTTCAAGCTAACGGCAAGCTCTTCTTGTCATACAGAGCAATAAAAAAAAAGATTTATGTGAAATATTGACATGAAACCGATCGACCATTGTTGCAGACAAGTCTCAGCAAATGAAACACATAAACACTTCTCACAACAACAAAACAAATACAATGCCCCAAAAATTCACCGTATTATCCCGAAAAATACTTTCAGCAACAATGTTTCTTATAGATATATAACTTTGCCGAAATATCGTGTAATTTTGTTGTTTTATACTAGCAAAGGCTCGCTATCTAAGTTGACACGCTTTCAAAATGGCCGTTCTGTGTGTCGCCTCGTTGCGTCAGGGTCGGCAGAGCCTCGTAAAATCCATATACTATAGCGGGTATGCTGTAGAGGATTGTAAGAGTAGTAAAACATAGGTCTTATCTCGCAGAAGGGGTAGACAGAAAGGCAACTACTGCACTCACTTTTGCCATATGTAAGTCCCATGATAGGAGCATTTAGCCATAACAGGCACAAAATTGCGGACTACAAACTTATGCTGAGCAAAGAAACTCAATATTAAATAGAAGTCGTTATCTAATAAAGTACAGTTTTTTTTCTTTGTTTCGTTTTCACGCACGCCAATGTGACCCACTGCACCTGATGGTAAGTGGAATGAGGTCCAATAGAATCTCGATTGATGAGATGAGATAACCCCTCGACAGTCGACACAAGAAATGGTCTGTATTTACCATCATTTCCAATGATCTCGATTAATTAAACTATTTTACAGATTTTATCACGGTTTTTTATTTTATAATTTTCTGCCGACGTTTTGAAGACGGCCGCCTTCGTGGTCACGGGGAAAACTAAGATGTTGGTCATCTGAATACTCGAGATCATTCGAAAAGTTGTTGGTCATCCGAAAAGTCAATTTTACAATATCTTACATTTTTCAAATATACAAAAAAATATTTTTTAGCTGTTGACACCTAACCTAACCTACCCAGTATTAGCTCACAGTGTATTGACGTCTGGCAGCCGATAAAATCCGTAAAATAGTTTTATTCCAATATCTAACATTCGCGTGAACATAAGAAATCATAACGCACAATAGTATTAACATTTAATGTCATACGTTACTCTAGAAGGGTCCATGTATCTACAAGAGAATTGATGCGTGGTTTAATAGGATTAAACAACAAACAGGGGCTATATTAATATACGGCCTGATGGACATCATGGACAGGGTACAAGATATTGATATGGTGGATAATGGTTTGCAGAGCTCTGGGGTAGTTTCTTATATTGCCATATCTTTAAACATTTTCATTACCTGTTCCTATAATTAGAAATATTTCCTCTTGCTGCAACCTGCTTCTTTGCGCAGTACTAATATTAACAATCTTAATGATTTCTTATATTTACGCGAATTTAGACATTGAAATTAAACTAATTTTCCGGATTCTATCGCGGTTTTTTGTTTTTTATTTTTCTCCCGACGTTTCGAAGACTTTGCAGCCTTCATGGTCACGGGGGGGACTGAGGTGTTGTTCATCCGCAAAGTCAAAGTTACAATATCTACCTACATTTTAAAATTATACAACTTTTTTAAAAAAAATTGCTGTTGGTGGTCCGATCTACGCAGAATGAGCTCACAGTGTCTTGAAGTCTGGCAGCCGGTCTTTTGGGTTCCGATTTAATTAAATGTAGAACTGGATCCCAGGCTTGTGCAAGCTTCCAACCATCTTCCCTATTGAAATTAGGATGTTTTTTAGTTTCAATAGCCTCGCGAATCATCCTGGGCAGGAATCGGTGTTCTTTGGCGAGGATTTGTGGCTTGTCTAGTCGCAGATAATGATTGGCGCCTCCTTCAGAGTGTTCAGCGACTGCAGACTTCGTCGAGCGTCGGTGTTTCACGTCAGCTATATGTTCTTTTACGCGGGTCCCTATATTTCTTTTTGTTTGCCCGATATAAGAGAGGCCACAGTTGCAATCTATTTTGTATACTCCCGGTTCTTGTAGAGGTATATGACACTTGACAGGTGGTAAAATTGACTAATCTTCTTAGGCGGCTTAAAATAAGTTTTTATGGAAGCACGCTTCAGGATGTAGCCAATCTTGTCGGTGACTCCTCTTACATATGGTAATACAACCGGAACACGTTCAACTGTGGCTGGTTTCACTCGGTTTCTGTGACGGCGGCGTGGAATTTGGAGCTTGTTGTCTCGCAGTACTTGCTTGACATGTTGCAGCTCAGCGGCCAGGTGTTTCTCGTCACAGATTCCTTGTGCTCTCTGAAACAAAGATTTGCCCACGGTAGCTAACTGTTTTGGATGGTGATGAGATTCACCGTACAGATATTTATCAGTATGGGTCTGTTTCCGATACACAGTATGACTTAAGGTCTGATTAGGATTACGGATGATTAAAACATCTAAGAAAGCAAGAGATTTATTGTGTTCTAACTCCATAGTAAATTGGATTTTATTGTTACAGGGGAGCCCATCGCTACCCCGATGTAACGATGGGCTCCCCTATATCTCCGGTAGTCGCCGATATATTTATGGAGGACTTCGAGGAGACAGCCCTGAGTACAGCCCCGGTCACTCCAAGGTTTTATAAACGGTACGTAGACGATACTTTCACAATTTTACCATCTGATAAAGTAACTGCATTTTTAAATCACCTTAACTCCATCAACAATAAAATCCAATTTACTATGGAGTTAGAACACAATAAATCTCTTGCTTTCTTAGATGTTTTAATCATCCGTAATCCTAATCAGACCTTAAGTCATACTGTGTATCGGAAACAGACCCATACTGATAAATATCTGTACGGTGAATCTCATCACCATCCAAAACAGTTAGCTACCGTGGGCAAATCTTTGTTTCAGAGAGCACAAGGAATCTGTGACGAGAAACACCTGGCCGCTGAGCTGCAACATGTCAAGCAAGTACTGCGAGACAACAAGCTCCAAATTCCACGCCGCCGTCACAGAAACCGAGTGAAACCAGCCACAGTTGAACGTGTTCCGGTTGTATTACCATATGTAAGAGGAGTCACCGACAAGATTGGCTACATCCTGAAGCGTGCTTCCATAAAAACTTATTTTAAGCCGCCTAAGAAGATTAGTCAATTTTTACCACCTGTCAAGTATCATATACCTCTACAAGAACCGGGAGTATACAAATTAGATTGCAACTGTGGCCTCTTATATCGGGCAAACAAAAGAAATATAGGGACCCGCGTAAAAGAACATATAGCTGACGTGAAACACCGACGCTCGACGAAGTCTGCAGTCGCTGAACACTCTGAAGGAGGCGCCAATCATTATCTGCGACTAGACAAGCCACAAATCCTCGCCAAAGAACACCGATTCCTGCCCAGGATGATTCGCGAGGCTATTGAAACTAAAAAACATCCTAATTTCAATAGGGAAGATGGTTGGAAGCTTGCACAAGCCTGGGATCCAGTTCTACATTTAATTAAATCGGAACCCAAAAGACCGGCTGCCAGACTTCAAGACACTGTGAGCTCATTCTGCGTAGATCGGACCACCAACAGCAATTTTTTTTAAAAAAGTTGTATAATTTTAAAATGTAGGTAGATATTGTAACTTTGACTTTGCGGATGAACAACACCTCAGTCCCCCCCGTGATCATGAAGGCTGCAAAGTCTTCGAAACGTCGGGAGAAAAATAAAAAACAAAAAACCGCGATAGAATCCGGAAAATTAGTTTAATTTCAATTAACAATCTTTTTGTCTGTTTCAAAACTTGTTGACTTAATTTTTGTTATCATTATTTTTAAGACGAAATTTATGAAGTATACCACTGTTTTAAATAATCTTGATAACCATTAAGGGGTTAATTAAGGGTGTGTTCACACCAGAAACGTAATCCATGTTCTGTTCATTATTGAGCACCTAATATTAAACTTCGCGCAATTTTAACTTTAATATTATACTCAGGAAACATGAGCTTACTTCCTCGTGGTTTTGTAAGGGCGCGGTATGATTTTCAGCGAAAATACCGTATTTGAATATAACAATAATAATTTTATCCGGATATATCGGCTTTTTTAATGTCTTCTGCTAAATTGTGGTTTTGTTCGAGTTAAAAAAATGTCGTTGTCAATCAAATTAAGAAAGAAATTTCTGTAAGACATATGACAAAAAACTATAAACTCCATTTATTATTAAAAGCATGGTGGGCTTGTGAACTCCAATTACCTAGATAAAGAACGCTATTTATTTTTATGCAGTGTTTTGTAATCCAAAGTATTTAGTGGCAGTGTCACTATGCATGTACATAGTAATTTATGGTAAATGCATGGTAATTTGTCATAATCTACCATCAAGGAAATAAGATTGATGACTGAGTTATATTTACACGTATTATTCGTATTTGTTAGAAGTTCTCAAATTGTGGCTTCTCTTTTTTTTCGTTGAGTTCGTTTTACTGACTAAAGAAAATTTTGTATAACGTAGTATTTTTATCATTGCACCACCATAATTCTCAGGCAGATAGGCGACCGACTTCCTCGTCCCGTCAATCATTTGTAAAAAAATATAGTAAATATCAAAACGGATTACGTTTGTCCCAAAGCTTTAATACTAATAATTATTGAAATTCTCGAGTATTCAGATCCAGCTTTACTTAGTTATCAAAGCGGAAAAAAAAATTCAATATCCCAAACAAAAACCAGCCAGTACTAAGGCTGAGCAACTTTCTCCGCGAAAGAGCAACTTTTGAAACGAATTCATCAGTTTTATTGCAGAGGGAGTTAACTATAGACTGATTTCCCTCATGTAACATTAAAATTCAGAGCCTGACATGAAAATCCAATGAATTATTGAATAGTTCCTTGCAGCCGTCTGGGCATTCATCGTGTGACACACTGTTGAGCAAACACGCGGTTTAACGTGTTGGCTGGATTAGTACGAAAAATTTATAGTTACAATACGTATTTATTTATCGACGCTATACAACTAGAGAAAAGATGGGTAATTAACGATACGACCGCACATAAACAGTAGAAATACTATCCAATATCTAGAATTACAAATAATTGTTTGGTATTCCACTGCGCTCGTCATCCTGAGACATGGGATTTTAAGTCTTATTATGTCCAGTAGTTACACTGGCTACAATGTCCTTCAATACGGAACACAACAGTGACTATACACAGCTGCTTGGCAGCAAAAATAGACATTGCGGTGCTACCTACCTAGGCAGTCACATATGAGAGATCTACCACCAGTTATCTTTCTACAAAGTGATTATTTTTGATAAGGGTTCTAACTAAGTGTTACTTGCGGTTCCCATCTCGGTTCTTGCATAACTACTAAACGTTTAAAACAAAGGGATCTTCCAATCTATTCTCTTTATCTACAAACGAGAAATCTGCCGTCGCAATCGTCCGTGTGTCAATATTTAAATTCAGATCATTAAACATTAATCCGGAAAGTTTGCGGCTGTCCCGATTTATCTTTTAGTGGTTAAATTATTTAAGGACGTCTCCAAATTGGTGTGTGGACTTAGGACTGGGCGTCATACCCTACTCGTGTACATTAAGACTATAGTTTTCAGATTGTGAGACTCTTTTAACAAGCATATAGTAAAGGTTTAATGGAATTCATGATGTAATCTAAATCCCACTATCTCATGATATGAATTTCATAATTTGTGATGGTGTTTCAATGTTTGTAAAGCAATACGTGTACATTTGACTGCCTCGGTTGCGTGGTTGTAATGCGTACGCGGTACGACTGCGACTACGGGGCTGAGGTCCTGGGTTCAAATCCTGGGTCGGGCCAATAACAATGGTTGGGGGAGTGAGCCCCCGTGCCTCGGAAAGCGCGTAAAGTCGTCGTTCTTGCTCCTAATCTCTGTCCGGTCACGTCAGATTGCTGTCTCACCGGACTATGAGATTAAAGGAATAAAAAGTGCACCTGTGTATTACACCCACCCTTGTGCATTACAATATCTCCTACGTACTTGGCAGATCTCCGCGATTGGACACCGCGGCCCAAATTTAGCAATAAGGGATGCACATGTACATTTAAATTATACGAAATATAGCACAGAAATAGACCACATCCAATTATAACTTATAAGAAGCATAGTTTTAATCTAGTAATGCTGTTTCGCATTTTTTAACAAAACTTTTTTATGGCATTCTAGACGATCAAAAGTAATATAATTCTTGCTATAAGCCACAAAGCATGTAGCTTGACGAGGGCTATAAAGCTGTGAATGCGTTATGCAAGCAGCGGTTGGCAGTAAGTTGCCGAGGTCGCTGGAAGGCACCGTCAGCACAGCTGTGTCGAATCTACGTTATAACAAACTTTGTCCTGGGCGTATGGTGTTACTAACAGCGATTTTACAAGAGGAAGGAAATGTATGGTGCGCTTTGGTCTAAAAATTACAAAAAGATTTCTAACTTACAAGAATTCCATAACTTACCCGTAGTCGAACCATGACTTTATAGATATTCGCACGTAACTTCAATATCGGGAAGGAATATTATTTGTTTCATACTTTCTATTTGATTTGGTTGGAGTTCAGTTTTTAATATTTTTTTTATGAACTAGATTTTAATTTCATCCTCATTCGGTTAAATAACCTTTGCGAAATAAAACTCCACTGTATACTTTCAAAAGCAATCTTGTGCGAAACCACATCAAAATATCTTTTGACACATTTTGACGTTTACATACGAATTATGATCTTGGGTTAATTTTTATTAAAAACCGTAAAATCTTGTGACGAAGTCCACCCTTTAAGGCGGTTTATAGCTCCTATTTTGTAAATAGTTTGTTGCTATGTCATTGACTGCGGGCGACAGGCTGACACATTCACATTGAGAAAAATGTCACAGAATATACAAGTATACGATGCGGAATGAGAACGAATGATAAGAAATAACTTCGATGCTATGGCTTTAAATAGCTGAGGTGACAGGAAGGACAACGCTGACTGGGTTTTTGACCGAGTATTACTATTAATAAAATTTTGTATAATTGTAAAATGTGGGTAGATATTGTAACTTTGGCTTTTAGGACGACCAACACTTCAGTCCGCCCTGTGACCATGAAGGCTGCAAAGTCTTCGAAACGTCAGAAGAAAATTATAGTATAAAAAAATCGGGATTAAATCAGCAAAACAGTGTTACTTCAATTACTATTAGTATCATAAATTTTTGGTATTAACTACCATCACACGAGGGGGTAGGAAAGGATACAGTTCATATGTATATTTCAAGCTTACTACTTAATTAATTTCGTTGCGAAGCAAACAAATAGGTCCTCCAAGACCACGCTTCACCGCTAGGAGTCATAAATGCCATTGTCGATCCTCCTTGCTGAAGATGGAGTAGCGGGTGTCTGGGCAGAATAATGTGGCCCATAAGGCGTCCACTGTAACTGCCACAACAATTCTGCAAATCTCACACAAATCCAATGTTAAAAAGTATAATAAAAGTTAAAGTTACTGAGCGCTATCAAAGTTTTTTCGTCGCAGTTCCGGCCGAAACACGTCCCTCGGGATCAGAGGCTCAATGTCTGGGAGATTAAATGCGGACAGCGTTCGTGTCATTTTATTTTTGTAGTCGCCGGTCGGAGGAAAATATCCGAAAATACATAGTGGCTTGTTTAGACAAGTTCTGGCATAATTTTAGCAACCATCGAGGAACACAATAAGTTGTTCTTCATCTGTCTGCCCTTTCGAAATGCATTATTCATTTATTTATACATAATATATAATATATAACAGTTACAGTATAAAAGCGATGTCATACAAAGTAGGTATTAATTTTAACAATTGGTTTCAACACACCTGCGGGCCGCGAAATTATTATGGAATCGACCCACTTTTTCAAGCTTCAAGCATATTGCAGAAATGATAATGTAAGTTTTGTAATTAGTTGCCTGCGTGTGGGCTCAATTTTAAGTCAAATATAGGCATTTTAATTTACCAGTAAAAAGAATTAAAAGTAAAAAATAATATTTTACAGTGCCAAATTCTAAAATTCTGTACAATGTCAAAATATTGGGCACTAAAGATGTAGAAAAAAATAACAAAAAATTACATACCTATTCATCAGTCAAGTATTAGAACTCTTGATGAGAGTTGTTATCTTTTTTTTATAATTATAATCTAAATATTATTGAGTATTTATAAACCATCAGATATTATTCTCGTCGCTAAAGTTATCTTCTTGTCCAACATAAAAATTGCTTTTCCATTATAAAGGTTGAAGAATATCAGGATAAATGCTTCAATAATACGAACAAAAAGCTACCTAATTAATTTAATTGAAAGGTTTGTATATAACATCAAGTCTTACGTTTAATTTTCTAAAGGCAAGAGCCTATTTAATGATAATATTTAACCTCATTCGATTAAGCTAAGTAAAGATTAGAGAGAGCCTTGTTTGCATAAAAAGCTAAGTATCTTTGACCACAAATAGTTGTGTAGGGAACGTGCAGTGGCAGGACTGCGTTATTTTTATTTCGTATTTAATTATTTTTAAATAGGATTTAAACTTTGACATATTAACAAGAGACAGACGTGTCCGTTTTTCTTTATTAAACAATATCGTAACATTAAGGCCCTTCCAATATCACAATGATCTGATAATGATTATACAGGAAAGAAACTCAACAACACTCCGAGATTTTGTTTTCAACAATCCGTTCCTTTCTGCTACACTCAGTTCCTATCACAATAATCCTGCAAAACAATCTGTTGCTTTCCGAATACTCAGTTCCTATCACAATAAAGAGTTTAAACATAATATTTCTTTTCCAATATCAACACATAGCCCACGGTGCCATCCCTGCCACGGCACGCTCCTGTAAAGTGCGGGCCACACGTGTGGGCGTCTGCGGTTAATAGACGTCGAGACTGCTAACGTATGGCTGCGGTGAAATAATTCCTTTAAAAGCTATGCGATAAGCTCTTCAAAAGGTAACGAAAAAGTAGGGTTCGGTAATAAAGCTGTGTTCATACTTGCATTTTTTAAATCGCAAGAATCCTGAAAAAACTATTGAAAGGACAAGTATGGTTTACTATTTCCTGTTAGGCGTTAATCTTTCCTATATATAAAAGTTTAATCGTGCATTTATCTTAGATATAAAGAAGCCTGTGTTATGTTTTAAAATAAGTCTGTATATACCCGCTAGCTTATTTAAGCTATAAAAGCTTAAGGTCGATTTTTATTAGCACACATATACACACGCACGTACAAACACAAACACGCACATGCACACACAGTCTCTTACACCTTTTATCAAAGGGATAGACAGAGGCGCACTTGGTACACCCACTTTCCACCGTGTGTTCCGTCCATACTACACTCTACATATCAGATAATTAGCACTGTTACTTTAGTAACTGTGTATTTAGTATATTTTTATTCATCACATTCAGTTCCATATATTTTTCGTACATGTATGAGTTTTAATTATTTTACCTTAATGTTGGTCTAACTTTTTACACCCGTAGTTTACGGTGGGGCGGCACCTTAAATAATCAAAACATGACAACATTAGCTTTAATTAATTAATTAATTGATTCGCCGATTCCATTATAGTAGTCTTTAATTTAATTAATAGCTGATCAACAAAGGACGTAAGGTTTTTTAATCAAAGAACTCATAAGACCATACCGCGTGATATTCGAACTACATTATACGTAACGATATTCATTATTCTTTGATATGATGCTTTTTAAATATTTTGCCAATAATAACCATTCCTTTTTTATCAATGTGAATTCGGCTTTGCAAAATAAACGGTCCAACCCTTTTTACATTAAACGGTGAAATTAAACCTAAAGGCCCCAAATCATTCACAGATGCCGGCACATAATCACGCATTTGCCCCCGAAGAAGTATGCAGAGGCGCAACCAGGGCACCCACTCTTCGCCAAGTGTGTTCCGTCCCATGATGTGATAGGGGGCGAGCCTATCGCTATATCGGACACAAATTTCAGATTCTAGCCTGATACTGAACAAAAAATATAATTTTGCCCGACCCGGGATTTGAACCCAGGACCTCCGAGCGCTGCCGTACCGCACATGCAGTAGTATACTACCGAGGCAGTCAATTCGTCAATTCGTCTCTAGTTTTTAAATATTTAATAGCATGATATTGATTAGATAAATTAAGTTACATAATTCCCAGATATACAAATTACAGTTAAAAAAATATAATTTAGATATGAGGGAACAAGTGAACCAATAAACTTTTGTACATAAACGTAATATAAATATCACATACACAAAACAACAGTTTTTCACTTAAACAAACATAAAACACGAACCACACTTAAAGTTACAGACACAAATAAAATCGTTTCAAAGTACCACACAGTAACGACAGGCCCGGAGTTAGACTCTTATATCGGGGGTAGTAGGGGTTGGCGCTATGAGTGGAAATTATAAATGAGATTAATAACGAGCCGAATACTTGATAGCATGTAACCGCGAGTTTAAAAAGAGTGCTCACCTTCCTGTAGGCATCGGCTTGGCTGTACCTCTGGCATTGCTTTAGTCTATGAGCGGTGGATGCTGCTTACCATCAGGCGGACTGCTTGCTCGTTTATCTACTAAGGCAATAAAAAAAATAAAACTACTTAAAGGAAGAGTTATCAAAAACCATTTATTAATGCTCGCCTACGTTTAATAAGAAAAACATGAATAGCCATGTATTATGTTCAGCTGCAGACTTCACGGGACTGATGGTGATGATGATGATGATCATTTATGATTTAAGAGGCAGACTGTCAATCAGTAAGTGAATGTTAAAAAAAACTATTTTTCGTCAAACTCTTATTTGCAATATTTTTTACCCAAACTGAACACAATTTATTAGTACCAGATACTTACTACCCAGCTAAACAATACTTCACTACATATATCTTACTAAGTAAACTTTTCACCAAATATATCTTACTGAGGTAACATAATGATACCCTCATGCCACTACTTACCCAACCAAACAATATTTCTCCAAGCGAATTTTTCGCACATTTCGGGGGTTCGATAACCCAACTCGCTCCGTCTGATTACGGAACTGTTTAAAGAGTTTGAACATAAACTAGACCGGAGGTTAGTACCGAAGTTTGTGCATAAAATACTGCAAAAACTACGTCTGATGCTGTTTTAATGCGCCGAAATGTAGTTTGTTTGATAAAAATAGTTTAACGTAAATATTTGGTATGGAAGGAATAAGAGACCGGTGTTTTAATTTTTTTTTTTCATTGTCTTAGGCAAACGAGCAAGCGATCCACCTGATGGTAAGCAGCATGCGTCGCCCATGGTCTTTGCAATGCCAGAGGCACAGCAAGCCGTTGCCTACCGGAAGGTGAGCACTCTTTTTAAGTCTCATTTGAAGGACAAGTCATAGCACTCGCGCTACACCGATGCAGGGGATTCATACCAAAGGTTGCACGTACGCGGTAAAAAGAAGTAATGAAAACGCACCGTGCTACTGCTATATGTAACTGAGGGATAAGCGAGTGATTTTCAGACTTGATGGTTAACTACAAACCAAATAGCAACATTTAAACCTTCATACCATATATAACTTGACATTGCTTGGTATCATAAATAGATAAAGCTTTAGTACCTTATTGGATACAATAGGTAATAAAAACTCATCCCATTTTCCACGCTTGGAAACTATAATAAATTAATTTGTATACAATTCTAAAGACACTATTGTTTCATATTTTCGCAAATTAAATTATATCTTCTCCCCACATATCCATAAACATGTGACATCAAGGTACGATATGTGAAGTTGGAACCCTTTTTTCATTTTACTTTTATTAGCTTTCCAAACATAAGTACCAAATAGTCTAAATATGGTTTGGTGTGATGAAAAGATGCTCTATAAAAATATATTAAACAATAACTTTTGTTCTCGGCTCCATCTGCGAATAAATATCGGATGAAAAAATCCAACAGGTACATACCTTATATTATTTTACAATAGAATTTATATTTCAAATTGGTCTTTCAATATCATCCATATGTATAATATATATTTAAGTAGTTATGTAATTTTTAAAGCTATACTAGTGTTTATATCCTTAAAAATAAAAGAAACTACTTCGATTTCTTCAATCACTTGGTTATTCGAAATCACTATAGGAAATTCCCAATAGGAAAGTCTTAATCAATAAAAATTAGAGCCGTTATTACACACGGACAAACAGACAGACAGCAAACAGATTACTAATTCTGTAATTTTCTATTTTCTCATTTTTCGAGATGTTTCGCTCATAAAATATTCAGGGCAATTTAGAGTGTTAGAACTTGGTAATATTTATAATAAAACCAATGTAGTCGCCAGTTTAAACGCCATCTAAGTTGTTTCGCCGAAAAGGTCGCTTAAATTACTTTTCACCAACATTTTGGCAGTTTCATTTTTATTATATAAAAGTGAATAAGCGGATGAGCAAGACGCTCGCTTATGGTGAGCTATAAACCCGCCTATAAATAATAGTAACATCAAGATTTTGATTTACAAGAAACTGTGTTGACATAAGTTGTCTCCTTGCCACTTAAGATGGTAGGTCTCACTTGGAGAAGGGTCCATATAACCCAATTCCTACCGGCTTCCCTTTATATGGAATTTATATAGAATCTAATTATCATTATAAAAAGCGGCGATAACCTACTTGGGTGTGGAACAGACTGCCAAGACGAATGTCCGCAGGTTTAATTGCCAAGGGCACACGCCTCTGACTTTTCTAAAAATCATGTGTGTATTCTTTGTGAATTTATTGTTTGCTTTAACGGTGTAGGAAAACATCGTGAGGAAACCTGCATACCTGAGAAGTTCTCTATAGGAATTTCGAAGGTGTGTGAAGTCTACCAATCCGTACTAGGCCAGCGTGGTGGACTAAGGCCTAATCCCTCTCAGTAGTAGAGGAGGCCGGTGCCCAGCAGTGGGCAAGTATATAATACAGGGCTGATATTATATCATTATAACAATTTACAGACCTCAATTATTATACGTATTAGTACCTATATGTTGTAACGGGATCCCTTTTGGAAAATGTCGCTTATCGCCACTAAAGTCTCATAATATCCAGTACCACAAATATTATAGTCCTTCGAACCGTACATTGACTGTGTTTATACATTATTGTTTAGCGGCAAAAATATACAACGATGATACCTTCTCAGAAGAACAATCGCTGATAAGAAGGTCAGCATTTAATCAAACATCAATAAACGACAAAAATATCCTAATAAGACAAATCGTTGTCGCTTATAATTTGTGCTACACAATACCATAGCATATGCAGTTCTGTGAGTAGCACTACGACGCTATCACATTTTTTATCCCTAATGCTTGAAAATAAAATTTAATTTCAGTCGTAAAAATTCAATTTTTATTCAAAAAACCGCGGCCACAAATCTCTTAAAGAGTGACGCAAATGGACATTTCGAATTGTCTTTATTTTATATAAAAACTGACGCGTTTAGGGAAATACGAAGTTTGATACGAATTGATGATATGGAAAATATAGTTAAGACTAGCAACACCTACTTGGGCTTGGTGTGCAAGCAGTGGACACGTCTTTACAAAGCATCTTTTTTGCATATTAAACGACAATGTCGGTTAGTCATTAAATACGCAACGCGATGACTAAAAACGCGCGTTTTTACTGCGTGGTGTGACTGCGCCCTAAAGTAAAATACTGACTACTACCAGGGAGTTATTCGTAAGCATCTAATGTGCTCATTTACTTTTATTTTGTAAATTTTTTTGAGTACATTAACAGTGTTTCTCAGTCTCCACACGTGCGAGATGTAAAGCGTCGTCTGTCCCTTTATGTTTGTAGATTTAAACTTCGTTCTTTTCATTTTAAAGCACATTTTTGCATAATCAAATATGAGACTGTGATATAACAAGACTTCAATGTAACGACTTGCACTTACAAAAAAAAAAAATTCAACAAATAATAACATTATAAAAAAATGGCAATAACCTAGTTACTTGTCAAACGGACTGCCGAGATGATTGTCCGCGGGTTCAAAACCCAAGAGCACACACCTTTACCTTACCTTAAATCATGTTTTCTTTGTTAATTATAGCTTACTTTAATGGTGAAGGAAAACATCATGAGGAAACCTGCATACCTAAGAAATTGCCTATAAGAATTTCGAGGGTGTGTGAAGTCTATCAATCCGCACTAGGCCAGCGTGGTGGACTAAGGCCTAATCCCTCTCAGTAGTAGAGAAGGCTCGTTCCGAGCAGTGGGACAGTATATAACACAGGGCTGATATTTCTTTCCAATTACTGTAAGTACACTGACATAAGAAAGATATTTCGCTAGAAAAGTTTGTAACTTAAAACCTTAAGGGGTTAAGATATGTAAAACTCAACTTTATGTCCACTTTGGGCGTCCTGCAAAAAATAATGTAAGCATTCTTTGTAAATATTTTCCAAGAAATAAGTAGTTTGGCTTATGGTCTTTTGCACAGCGGCGTATTTCTTTTATTAAACACGATACCGTGAATAAAATCATAATTAATATCTGCCAAACATTGCTCAACGGTAAGAATTTTACATCGTTAACATTTCGATATCTCTCTTATTTACTTGAGTTAACTATATTCTGAAATAATACTATACTCTATTTTTAAATACACACATCTTATTTTTTTTTAATACCGTTATATACAACAAAATATTTAATTATTTTTAAAAACGCCTACTCAAACAACAGATTATAGTAACAGGAATATTTGCAGTTACGCGCTGTCAGGCGCTCTCACAAAATGATGTCGACATCATTTCATCTAGGATGTGTATATTATGTACTAAGTAACATAAAATATTCTAAAATACTGTATACACTCTATGTAAAATTAAAAAAACAAATAAGAATTAAAAAATATTAACATGTGATTTGAACTTCGTCTAATTTATATTAAATGCCTTACCCTTCCATACTAAAGGTTTTTGACAAACTACAATATTTTTAGGTAACTATGTATATTTTGTCACTCGGTTACTAAGAGTAATTTTCGGTGTTGCGATATATTACAATAATTGGAATTTGGGTGTGGGTGGATGTTTGAATTATTTTATTACAAATATTGATATTATGGATCAATGGTCACTAGACAGAAAAATATGTTAGATTTGATATTGTTGGCCACCATTTTGAATATTATTATTTTGGGCTGCGTTTTAAAGTCGATACCTGGACGTGTTTTGGACCACAAAACAAGAGTCTAGTACACACTAGAGCCGATTTTAGACTAGCAAGTTCTCGCAGTACTATATTGCACAAGAACTTTTAGACACGTTTATCTTAGCGGAAATATTTTTATAAGTTTATACAAATGCGATTTTTAATTTGGTATGGAGACAGTTTGAGACCCTGGGAAGAATATAGGTTCCCGGGAAAATATACAGCGTGACTTTTATAACGGAAAACTTAATCCCGAAAAACTTTATAGAGCGGGCGGAGCCGCGGGCAAGAGCTAATACATAATATTTTCAAACGTAACTTTGACATACCTAATATTTTGACAATCAAGGATGTAATAATTTGTTTAATACCGTGTAGCTATACGTATCGCCATCTAGTTAGCTTTGGTGTAGCGCCCAAGGTCAACGCTCAAGGGCACTGGCCTCACTTCCATTCTTAATAGTCATTTTCAATGCTCATTTAGAGTGACATACTCATTTCCCACAGATTTATGTTATATGTATTTTAATTATATTAATATGAGGAAATTTGTAATTGGCCATATTTTTACCTAATGTAATTAAAATAAACATTATAATTTTCATTAAGATCGCTGTAAATTTCCCAAATAAATAAATTAATTTAATCAAGCAACTAGCAACCACCAACTCTTCTGTAAGATAACACGCCTATTAATCAGTAAATATATGTATTGCAATTCCTAAAAGTACAATTTGTAAAATAGTCATAAAGTTGTAAACCTACACAGCGGGGGTCATTGCCCCTACATTTAATTTTTCTTTGTCGTGGGCAAAACTGCACAGGATTACTATTTTTAGAGATCCCTGTGTAATAAAGAGTTTTTGGATATTATAAAGCATTGTAGATGAATTATGCTAATATAACAAGATGTTTTAACTTACATAATAGCCGTAAGACTTAATTTAAATTAAGTGCTGATGAACGTAAATAAATAAAATAATTTACCGATTAGGTATCCCTTGTTCCAATGAAAAACCCGCTATAAAAGGTATGATCTATACCTATGCATAAAGGTGACGATTTGTTTGTTTTGTTTGATCGCGCTAATCTCAGGAACTACTAGAATTAGATTTTTTTTACTTATTAGTAGTTATATTACACTTGAGTGCTATAAGCTAATTTTTATCCCGGGACATAGGATAAATAAATAGGGGAATAAGGCGGGACTTTTATTCCGGGAAAACTTATTCACACGAGCAAAAGCTAGCGCTTTATATTATGAACCATGGAATACGGGCGCCTTGAAATCTGCAATCTAGACAAAGCGCTTCAATTAGCTGCTAATGTTGCCCTGGAAATCAACTTGCATAAGACAGAGAGCATAACCCGCCCAGGGGAAACACAAACCAAGATTACAAACCCACAGTACCCTCATAATATCATTAGTAACCGCTCGTAATAAATTGAAACAAGGGAGTCCATCTACAACGTTCCGATTACTCCACAGAATTGTTTAGTTACGATCCAAGGGATTAAACTGTAGTCTATAGTTTATTTGTCGCAGCTGTTTAAATGTCCAGACTTTGACCTCTTGTTCTTGGCTGTATATTTTCGTTGCCTATGCCTGGATTATTGGAATATTGCTTTATAATTTATACATATACCAGCTTTTGCCCGCGGCTCCGCTCGCGTTATAAAGTTTTTCAGGCTAAAGTTTTCCGTTATAAAAGTAGTAGTTTCCCGGGAGCCTATGTTCTTCCCAGGGTCTCAAACTGTCTCCATACCAAATTTAATCTTAATACGTTGGGTAGTTTTTGAGTTCAACACGTTCAGACAGACAGATGCAGCGGGGGACTTTGTTTTATAATATATTTTTTAGAACTTTTAAAGTGGTACAATCCCGTCATACATCATTGTTGCATAACTTTAACCGTTTACGCAGCGCAGGCAACGGAAGCTCTCAAAACTTATAATTTTCCCCGTTTTTGCAACATGTTTTATTACTGCTCCGCTCCTATTGGTCATAGCGTGATGATGTATAGCCTATAGCACTCCAGGAACAAAGGGCTATCCAACACAAAAAGATTTTTTCAGTTCAAACTGATAGTTCCTGAGATTAGCCCTTACTGCTCCGCTCCTATTAGTCATAGCGTGATGATATATAGCTTATAGTGGTCCACAAATAAAGGGCTATCTAACACAAAACGATTTTTTCAGTTGAAACCGGTAGTTCCTGAGATTAGCCATTACTGCTTCGCTCCTATTGGTCATAGCGTGATGATATATGACTTTGAGCACTCCACAAACAAAGGACTATTCAACCCAAAAATAATTTTTCAGTTCGAATCGGTAGTTCCTGAGATTAGCCATTACTGCTCCGCTCCTATTGGGTATAGCGTGATGATATATAGCCTATAGCACTCCACGAACAAAGAGCTATCCAACGCAAAAAGATTTTTTCAGTTTGGACCGGTAGTTCCTGAGATTATCCATTACTGCTCCGCTCCTATTGGGTATAGCGTGATGATATGTAGCCTATAGCACTCCACAAACAAAGGGCTATCCAACGCAAAAAGAATTTTTCGGTTTGGACCGGTAGTTCCTGAGATAAGCGCGTTCAAACAAACAAACAAACAAACAAACTCTTCAGCTTTATATAATAGTATATAGATAAACGGTAGCTTACTGGCTAGATCGCAGGATGACTTACACAAGAGGGCCGACAGCGACTGGATGCATAAAGCAGCAGACCGAGCTCTTAACGTACCTTGGAAGAGGCCTATGTCCAGCAATGGACTGCAAAGGGCTGACGATGATGATTACGATGATGTACCAATGTATCAAATATAACCTAGATGAAGGAAGACATAGCTTGGTGTCGCGTTTGTGTAACATGTAAGAGCTAATTGCTAACCTCTCAGTAAACGCCGAGGCTGACTATAATAAATAGCAGCAAAATCTGATGGTCTTCGAATTTGTAAGTCAAATTTGTAAACATTTAAATTGCGTTTTCAGTAACAAAGGTATTATGAAATGAAATGAAAGAAATAAAATAAAATGAAATAATTTATTTGAACCTGTAAAATGTTATTCAATAGTTAGATTCCATCAATATTAATCCCAGTTCTCTCCAGAGAAGAACGGGCAAGATCTGGTGTTGCTGTTTTCAAAATCAGTTCAAGGTGTCAACAACAAAGATAAATAAATGCAATTTATTTCTTATTGTTGTTTAGAGCAGTACATTCATATACTCCCAAAATAGGCAATAAATAAATATTTAATTCCTATACAAATGAACAACCCTCTCATCGATGGCTCTATATGCGCTCGTCCCAAGCAATAATTACCTGTTATTATACAATAACAACCTATTTATTAATACCTTTCAGCAGTAAATTATTATTAAAAAAATAAACGAGGTGACACCTCCACATGTTAAATAGAAATAGACGGGAAACTAACAATTCACATGTTACTTTGTTTACAATTTTATTTTATCTTTTATTGGAATATAAATATTCCAAGGCCAGGGGTATCTGGTACTTTCCGCTATCAAGTGCAGACTATCCACGCTTATTAATATTTGCTACAACTCTGCACGACCCCCTAGACAGGCAGTATTTGCCTCCATCGTATCATTTGATTGATGGATCAAATTAACAGCATCTGCGCGAAGCCTCAACGTTGAACTCACATAACCTACCAACGAATTAATATACCGCCTGTTCTTGCATCCCGCATCGCCAAACAAATAAAACCGTATTCGAAAAGGCGAGCGGTGATATATCGGTTGGTGGCAGGGCGTGACAGATGGCCGGTTCGCGTCAAACGCAGTGCTCGCTCTGTATCACGGCGAGGTAAATATGAACCCGCACCTCCCGCCGGCGGCCTATTTGCAGTGTGAAGGGTGGGATACAGCAAAACCGCGATATAGCTAATGAAAAGAAGCGAAAGGTGACATTTTCCGAATACGAACCCTACGCAATATATGAGTATGTGGCGGTACAATTAGTGCATATACCGCCATCTTGTCAACATCGCCGGAACTGCAAGAAGATCGATGCAGTGACACAACTACAGTGATATCACACAGCAATCACGATAGATGGCGACATCGATCCTGAATCACGCTTGCACAATTTGAGCGACGTGTAGAATATATACCACCTCCGAATAGGAACTGTCGGAGGGGCCGCGGCCGGTCAGGCGCAACATCTGCCTGACTGGGAATCTTCCCCTTCCATAGAGGAACGTGTAACCATCTGTTCCTCTACAGTGGCGTTAACCTTTACGCCGCTAAAAGTACTACGAATATGCATAAATACGGTTTGCACACCGTTTCTACGATAATTAGATTTCTTATAAGTTATGAAAGGGAAGCCAGCAGGAATCGGGTTTTATGGACTGCTAATAAGCTTACATGTTGATAAGAAATCAGCACGGATGCGAGCTCCAGATCCACGTTTGAATTTATAAACTTTGAATGATAAAATATATTATATTATTATGAATTATTTAAAGTCTGGTAATTTTCCACTGGAAATCCTATAACTATTGCCTTTCAAGCGGAACACAACTGCTTGTTCGCTCGCAAAAATACTGTCATTACTCATTAGTGGTGTACAACAGACACCCTCTCGCATACCAAATCAACTATATTATAGAAGGTATTACGCGAACCACAGCGTTGCGCTACGTACTGAGATGCTTTAATGTGTTTCGGCTGTATAATACATATTATTGTAAGTATATTTTTTTACAAACAGTCCTATGTAAATTGGTTGTTATCGTGTATAATTAATACAAACATTTATATTGGCTCAGCGTTTTTCGCTTTGGTAACTCTTTAAAGTACAGAACACATTTGCTACAAGAATCGTTGTGTTCTCCAACTGTTAAAGAATTAAGCCGCTTAAATGGATTCACACTGAATGGTTCCGGAACCTAATATGTGGAAATAGCGGCTTCTTTCCGCCAGTTCTAAACATTGTGTTTTTCTTCTATAACGGGTATTTGCAATTATATACGATTATCATCCAGGGTCTGGTCTTAGCATCTGTCACTACAACTCGTGTAAGCTTGGATCGACAGTAGCGCACATTTTAAAGCAAGCCAATTCAACTTGGCAAGTCACTTAGAAGTTAGACTACTACTCTGTCAAAATTCGAAACGAAATTAATCAAATAGAAAGCCAGAGAACTTAGCAAAATTGACACTTTCCTCCGTAGCAAAGTTCCTAAAGACGCAATTATCCGAACGGGTACACGTTTCGAGCAACTCACTACAATACCTATTATTTTGTACAGATGCATATTAAACGTATGAGGACCACCTACATGCATTCTAGCGAACAATGTTGTCTTCATTCGCAGTCGGTGCGGAGTCAAAGCGCCGGGCGAATGTTGTACACGTATAACTCAAATGAATGGCATTCCACTAGTGCACGAGCTTTAAATTAAGTACAGAGGTTCTCAAAGGGTAACGCTCTTCTGCTGTAGACGTACTAAAAAGGGAGGCCATATTTCCTATCCCTCTATAGGGTAATGGTTGTCTGTATAGATATGGCATAACTTCAGGCGATATTATGGAAGTCCCTCATGTGAATACATGTTTGGAATATATGTGATAGTTTCTACTAATATACTATCTCATCTTAATAGTATACAGGGTCATTTTGACATTGCTTCATAGGTAATTTTTTAATTAAAAAAAAATTACTTATCGTCTTGAATATTACACTGTAGCTTAAATTATTCTAACCATATATTTAAAATAAAATAGCGTAAATTTCGAAAAAAAAAACAATCAATAGAAGTAATTTTTATTTTACGTCGCCTAAACTGACTACTACTACAAGAACAAAATTTGTAACATCAACATTACAATTTCAGTCAAAAATACACTTACACACCCTATATTCGCACTATTTTACAAAATCCTAAAAAATCAGAACAAAAACCGTATTTTGTGGTGAAAATATTTGCTATTAATGGATGATTTTCGGCACAATATTAATAGAGGTAAAGACGATGTAGTTTAATTTAGTAACGCAATGCGAAAATAATCCTGTATATGTACCAGTTCCTTACAAAATAGATATAATTTTAGATATGATTATAATTACACACACACCACAAATTCCTCTTCCAGTGACCGTCCTGAACCGAGGTTCATAACCCGTTTGTAGGTTCCCCTCAGCATGGTCGTTAAATTTTCAAGGATTGCGAGCCCCTAAAGGGTTCATCCAAAAGTCCAGTGTGTTTGTATAAGCCTGCCCTTGTCAGGCTAACAAACGTAGAGACAAGTTAAAAAAAACACCCGCAAATTATCTTTGCATTGCCATCTTTACGTGACTAGAGATTTTTTTTTATTATAAATACACAATAATTACCTGATCATTAACATATAAAGATATATTGCTTTGATCAAATACCAGCCCTTAAAAGAAATGTCCCAATTAATCTTTTTTTCATTAATAGGGCAACACAAATCAACTTTGAGAAACACAGTCTTGAGAGAAAATATGCAAGCGGGTATCAGGTGGGATCAGACTTAGTAGTACATTCGATTGTCAGAAGTATTTAAAATTGGAATAGAATGATACTGCGCATCTGAACCCTATTGTTATAGACGTAGAGTCGAAACCATGTCGAACCGAAGTCGGGGCGCATTTTTATCGTATTTAAATGAGCTTGCGGTGTTAAATGCTGTTCTGAGGAAATAATGCATTTCAATAATAGTGGTCCGTTATTGAAATAGCCATAAAGAATACAAATTTAACATACATCACACCTTTATCTCCGAAAGGGTACGCAGAGTTGCAATCACCCTTTTCGTCTTCCGTCCCATAATGAGATAGTGAACAAGCCTATCTAAATGGACATTCATTTTACATAATTTTTAAGTGTTTTCGAAGTACATGGTAAAATATTCCTAAAAGGCACATAATATATCCCTGATTTATTCAGGAAAACAAACTATCCCGTACTTAATATGATAAAGAATATCCTTAAGAAAGGTATTTTCCTTTAAGATAACGTAAGAATACGTCACATAGCATTATACGTATATACGCCTAACTTAAGGAAAGTCTGCATGGGTCCAGAAACGATTAACTGATTATCTTTACCAGCCTTTGTGATATTTAATGGGGCTCTTAAACAATTTGTAGAGTTAATATCTCTTGATTAGTACGTAAATGTTTGCAGTATATTTATATTAGCTAGTGAAAGGCTGGTAAGTTAGCCAGGCTAGGGCGCATATCCTCATCGCGACGACTTAGCCTTATACTTCCCCCTACCTACCAACCCGAGCTGGCTATTCATAAAGTATTGTATAAAAATAGCAGGTAAGGTACTAAAAAGAAATAGTGATAAATATTGCTAAATATATAATATGATATTATGTATCATTAGTAATAAATTAGAAGTAAATAAATAAAGATATATGTATAATTAAGATAAATAGAAATAAGTATAGGTAAATATAATATAGATGAATAAGATAACTAATGTGAGACATACAGATAGAAATAAGTAATGAATGTGGAAGAAAAGAATAAAAGAAATAAGATAAAACAAAAGATGAGAAAACATAGAAAAATAGAAAAATAAAAGAAAAAAGAGAAGTAATATAAATATATAAAGAAAATCCCTTGTCCATATCTTTATGGGGACCATATCTTTTAAAAAAAAAAAAAAACCCGAGCTGGCTACTTTGTTTACCTTATGTCTTATATACCTTAAGAACTTTATCCCTAATTTAAAATGTCCGTAGTGTTAGTGAGCTTAAGTGTTATTCTGAAATAATAATAATTATCCTTATAAGTTGTTTGACGTGTCATAAGTGCAACTTTGTCCCATGATCTCTCTCTCTGATCGGTCCCTCATATCTGAAGATCGTGGTCGGCATCAGGGTTGCATCTGGAGCGGATGCTCTGTCTCCACCGGTTTCTGTCCAGCGCGTCTCTTACAGTTGTGTAGAATTTAGAGGACGATGAGTATTTTACTCAATCGGTCCATCTCGTTGGTATAGGACCGCGCAATCTCCTGCCTTCGGTGTTCCCCACCACTGTCAGTTTTTTCTAAAAATCATAAAAATGCCTACGTGATAAATAAAGTTTTTTTTTTATTTTATTAAAAACGCTCGTCGGCGCGTTAAAAAACGTCATCTACGTAAACCCTTAGTGCCAGTATAACAATTACGCTCTTTTTAAAGAGATAAGCCCGATGCTGGGTAATTTAATTCTGCATTACCTTTAGTATGAACATTAGGAACTGCGGACTCTGAACAACCTTATCGTGTATTTTTAAACCGTACCTTTTTGGTGGAAAATTGTTGCGAACGAACATATTACGGTTTTAAAAGTTCCACGCGTTTTAACTTGTTAGATGTACATGTAATGATATAATTACGTTCAAATACTTTTTAAACTGAGCTATTTTATTTCTTCTTTTTGTATTATGGCTTCCAACTTATCGGTGATTTCGCCAATGCCATGTGGTAGCTAAAAGAAGATTTTATATTTTGTATAAATCTTTAATCGACAATAAGGCGGCGCGTAGATGTTGACAATTTAATGTCGAGAATCATAACTAAGCAAGACATAGCAGTACAGATTTTAGCATCAAATTCAGATCCGCGCTCACTATAATATGATTACAAAACAAATCAATAGATACATACATAGTATCACGCCTCTATCCCATCGGAGTTAGAAGAGACTATGGATTGCCACTCTGCACGATTCTGGCATACCTCTCTCGTTTCCTGCACGTTCATCGAATTTTTCATGCATTCCCGCCGGTTCAGAGTACTTTTGAGTTGGTCTTTACTGAGAATGTCAGATATCTGAAATTCGAAGGTTCAGTGCGATTGACCCCTACCGGCTCTTCCATCCACATTCGCTTTACATATCCTCTTTGTCAGTCTCCTATCAACAAACCTCTCCAAATTCCCAAACCACTATACCAACCACAAATCGATACGATTATCATTAAATACATTTCTCCTAAATCCCGAATCACAAGCAAAAACAATTTCTAAACAGATAAAACAGTTTTGTAACGCACCCTCTAAAACCTTTACATCGGTTTGACAAACTTCGGGGCCGATTAATGTCGCCATTCCACCCCGTCGAATTGCGGTGGCTCGCTCGAGCGCGGCCCATTTTTTACTCCGACCTACTATATAGCTTATTCTTCGGTCAAGTACTTATAAAAAGAAAAATTTATAATATTTAACAATATTGCACATTAAGGACTAAATACATCGTAAATTTTTTTTGTACTAGTTCCGCCTCTGCTTACTCTTTTGGGAAAAAGGCGTGAATATCCGTATGTACAATAGGCGTGATTGATACGTGGGTACATATTTACCGTTCCTGGAACCATATATAGCTTACGATACAGAACTATCAAAGAAACTTAGAACTGTATTCGTTAAAGCAACTCAGTTTCGCTCTGAACTGCGATATCAGCTGAGATGCTGTCAAATTAAGGTCAGCATCTTAAGTATAAGCTATTAAATAAACAAATGTCAACAACATCTCAAACTATATCTTATATCACAGTATATTTATGATGTATTCTGATAGCAATTTTTTTTTTATTTAAAAGCGATGACTCGGCTGAATGAAACCTTTTAAATGACAAATTAAGCATAATTAAATACATTAAGTGTCTACTTAAGATCCAACTCAAGGTTGAGATTGATTTATTAATACTGCCCTAAGTATTTGCCGCATATTCGTTTTTTCTTTTTAAAAACAATTTGCAAGGATATTGCAGTCTCACGAGCATCATGGCTATGGTTTTCAAAGACGAGATAGTAGGAAAAATGCACAATTTCAGATCAAATATTGTGATTGGACCGCTGGTAACGATAAGTATGTGAATTGACCGTGCATTCTTGCGGGACAGATATTCCGAACCGTACTCCCGGTAATCGAGGGCACTGTATAATAATATCAGCCCTGTATTATATACTTGCCCACTGCTGAGCACGGGCCTCCTCTACTACTGAGAGGGATTAGGCCTTAATCCACCACGCTGGCCTAGTGCGGATTGGTAGACTTCACACACCTTCGAAATTCCTATAGAGAACTTCTCAGATGTGCAGGTTTCCTCACGATGTTTTCCTTCACCGTTAAAGCGAACGATAAATTCACAAAGAATACACACATGATTTTTTAGAAAAGTCAGAGGTGTGTGCCTTTGGGATTTGAACCTGCGGACATTCGTCTCGGCAGTCCGTTCCACACCCAACTAGGCTATCGCCGCTAATAAGAGGGCACTGTACTGTGTAGGAAAAAGGACTGCATTCGGGATTACTGTATGAGGGAGATATATAGAATTAATATACGTATCAGGTAAGCAAAGTCAAATATGCCATTTTGTTTTACATTAACTTTTACCGTTGACTATGGTCGCGGTATTTCCTTTTGGACTATGTCCCAGTATGTATTTATTTGAGATAACAAAAGCATAATATGTTAATTCAAGACGTGATCTATTGATGTGCTAAAGTCCAAATACTTTAAAATTAAAATATTTTTTGGATTTCATCGCGGTTTTAATTTTTTAGTTTTCTCCCTACGTTTCGAAGACTTTGCAGCCTTCGTGGTCACGGGGGCGACTGAGATGTTGTTCATCATAATTTTAATGTCTAACATTCGCGAAAACATAAGAAATCATTATATCCAAACGCATTTAGCGCACTAAACATCCAAAGTATTGAGTTATATTAGTTATTGCAAGAGACTCTCGGAGATATATTATGATATGAATATATATTAGTTCTTTTATATTTTTTGAATACTATGAATGTAACTAAGCCAAATCTAATAGTCCAGTTTCAGAACAAAAACGATACCCTACATTAGAATTTAATTTAAATATTTACGCTGTCAGCTGTTCAAATATCTGTAAAATTTAATATAGCAAATGTATTCTTTTTTATCTTTACAAATATTTGCGAGGACAGCTCCAGACGGGCACTATATTTTTTATTTTCGCTCCCAACAATTGAATGTGGAATATTTGGTTAAACAACTTGGTAACAAACACTTTTCTAGTATTTTTATAGAGAGCTTTGTATTTATTACTTATATAGTGTTTCTTGACGGACAAAATAATAAGAGCCAAAACTACAATAACTATGGTAATACCTTGGATAATACGTTGTATACCTAGTCTTGCCATAAATATTGTAATAAAGAAAAAAGAAAATTGTTAACTGCAAATAACATTTATTACTTTTACAGTGTGTCAGTTTAATACATAAATATAAAACAATTAAAAATATAAAAAGCTTATTCGAAGTGGTCTCCATTGGCTGCAATACAGTCCTTTAAACGATGAGGCCAGTTATCAATAGAAGCACGCACTCTTTCCATGGGAAAATTCTTCACTGCCAATCGTATAGATTGTTTTAGGGACTCCAAATTATCATGGCGTTTAGAGCAAGCTGTACTCTCTAAAACTGACCACAAATCATAATCCAGCGGATTAAGATCGGGACTAGACGACGGCCAGTCTTCAGCTCTGATGAAGTCCGAAACGTTCGATCCAACCAAGACTGCGTGGACCGAGCTTTATGACCCGGCGCCGAGTCTTGCTGGAAGGACCATACTTGGTTATTGAACATGGTGATGTTAAGGGGCTTAACTACCTTCTCAAGAATGGTATCTTGATACACTTGTGCCGATGTTTTGATACCTTTTCACAAAAATATGGCTCAGTCACTCCTTCATAGCTAACACCCCACCAAACCATCACTGAAGTCGGATAATGTCCACGTTGCACTCTGTCGACTAATTGGGAAGCTTCCTTAGAGCTTTGAGCATAAATACGGTCATTTTGTTTGTTAAAATGTTGCTCAATTGTAAAAATTTTCTCATCCGTAAACAAAATTTTTCTGTGACCTCCCTTTGCGTACCGCTTCAGTAGTTGTTTCGATTTTACCACCCTATTCTTCTTTAAATTATCAGTTAAGAAATGGCCAGTGCGTCTCTTATAGGCTGCAAGTCCTAAGTCATCTTTTAAAATACGCGACATGGTTCTAGGTGCTATCTTCATTTCCCGAGATAAAATCTTTTGCTTTCGGACAGGATTTCTTCGAATTCTTTCCCTTACTGCTTTGACCACCTTTTTCGTACGAACACTACGTGGACGGCCTGATCTTTTCTGTCACAAACAGAGGAGGTCTCATTGTACCTATTAATAGCCCGGTACACAAACATTTTACTAATACCAAGTGTATGGAGAGTTTTAAAAATTGCATTTGGCTCCATACCTACTTTGTGTAATGCTATCACAGCGATTCGGTTCTCTTTATCACCCCACACCATTTTAATATCGCAAAATATTTTACAATGTATTGGCGCCAAAATGAGAAAACACAATGAACAATCGTATAAAAATGACAGATTCGAAATTCAAATGTAATATTTTTTTATAATTAAGTGTAACAGTATTTATGGCCAGACTAAGTATAAACATGTTTGGCGCTAGATGTAGTATATTACTTACTCTAGAGCGCTAAACACACGGTTGGGTTTTGTGGTCTGTAATTTTTTTAATGAGCAATTAAGTTGGTAGCTGGTGGTAGGATATTTTTTACCCTGATAACGGTGTACAAGCGATCCCCCGGCTTAGCAACCACGGAAGTCCCAATGACGATTTGGTGGGCCCTACCGCTATCACTGAGAGTACCAGCGGACAGTACGCTGGCAACCCGCAGCTATTCGGTCACGGGGCCCGGGAGGAAGAAGGGAGGAGATAGAGGAAAGGGAGAGAAGAGGAAGGAGGAGCTTTATTAGGATGGTTTAAAGGGAGAGGGAGGGAGATGTTCGCAAACCCTTATAGGCCTCAATGTGTATTTGGCAACCAAAAGGTATACACATTACACTATGTGGCTAGAGTCACGGCATAATGTTCCCCCGTGCATGGGGCTGCATTCGGTGTGAAGACCGAGCGCACAAGAATTGCCTCGAGGGGCTGGTGGTAAGATATTACTATTCGTTCGTAAAGCGACCACCGTACAAAAGGTGTTAAACCCGCCATAGTGGCCCACGTAAGAGTGTCGCGTTCCGGGATCAGCCTGTGTATCTGGTTCAAACAGTCCGGCATAATTGTGTCGACTGCCGTGGGGTAATCATCTCTCGTTAGCTGACATCCTATTGGACCTCACTCCACTTACCACCAGGTGCAGTAATGTCACTTTACTGTTGACGTAAAAAATGTATATATTAATATTTATTTTGTTCGAAGCGTTTTGTTATTTTACATCTATTAAAACAACTTTTGATTTTCAAGATAAGTATGTGGTTTTATTTAACGCAATGTCAAAATGGCCCAGTATATACTTAGAATGTGACGAGTGACGAGACGAGCGAGTCGCTCGCCCGAACATACCACGACCACCCATTAACAATATCAATAATAACAATCATTTATTTCAGACAACGGCGATCCATATAAGAGTTAATAATAATAGCAGCCTAAAAATATGGTTAATAATAGGAATACAGAAAATTTAAATAATAATAATAAGCCTTGATGAGCCTTACTGAGGCAACAATGCCAGCAAAGCGTTAGTCTTATTTGACTGCTTGGAGTTTTATCCAGCGAGATAGCAACGTTACCAATTTGCTATTGCATTCAGGATAGTCTCAGTGCTGTCACGCACATGCTGGAGTAACAATAACAACACTATCCTAAACATTAATGATTTACAGCTGTAGTCTATGAGTACTATTCGATCGCCACGCAATGGCCAAAAACGAAGATTTTTCTATATTGTGGGAATTAGATACAACTTTAGAGTTTACATTATGTTTTGAATATAAGTTGGACGTCTGCGCCACGGCTAAGACCACCTTTGTAGTACTCACCTAATTTACAATTTTGATAGAACACTTATTTTTCACTAATTAACAAATTATAGCATTTTCTAAGATAATAATGTATTATTTTATGTAAATTTTAATGCTAACAATACATATTGCAACCTTATTTACGAATAAAGAAGAATAAAAAAGATACTGTAATTAATTAAGGTATAATATATTTTTTCCAACATCAATTAATATTTTTTAACAATGAGGATTCTATTCGATGTTTGAAACGTTAAAATTACCTACGAGACCTTTCAAATATGTTTTATATTATTTTTAATTTATCGCATAATATGCAGGCACGGTATGGATGGGGTAAATACACGGAAGCCCTGCATCTCGCTGAGGAGCCGGCGGGGACGAACGAATGACCAACACGCGTGACCTAGCAATAACCTAGCTTTAGCCTCGAGTACCAACGGAGGTGCGATTTGTATGTCCTGAGTATTTTCTTCCTGGAATAGCACACGTAAGCGGTATAGAATAGCAATGCATTCGTTACGAGCTATCGTCGCCGGTGGAGCAGAACCGACACTAACATCGTCTCTCATACAAGAATTAGCATCATATTAAACCTACTTTAAAAAGAAGGAAGTTAAGTTAGTAACAATTGGTCACGTTGTTATTTTCTTTAATTTTTTCAGTGAATAAAAAAGCATCATTATACGGCCTCCGCATTAGTTTCCTGAGTGTGCGAGCCTCAAGTTCAGGGTTTCATTTCTAGCACACGCCATTGAAATAGGTAAGTGTCGATTAAAAAAATACATCAAGGTTGCCCTAGATTAGATTTTGTGTCCTATAATATCGATGGTTGAAAGTCTAATTGACATAAGCGAATTTGTTTTCGAAAAAATTTAACTAGTTTAGAAAAATATAGAAAAAAATGCTGGTTTTAAAAATGAGACTTATTGTCGCAAATAATGTGTCTTTCAACCGTCGATGTGGTACATTAACTTAGTGTTATAAGTGACAGTGAGCAGTACAGCCTCACCACGAACACGCGCTTAGCGACGACCGGTGGCACGTGGTACGTACTCAATATAGTTTCACGATAGTAGGATATTAAAAATATCGTTATTTGACCTTGAACTTCTAAGATTCAGAATAAAACTCCTTAAAACCGAATAGAATATAAGTTAGGCACAGTAGAGCTTCAAAATACTACATATGTCAATTTGTTTAAAAAAGCATATACCTATATGTATAAATATGTACATATATATATTTACAGCGAATTAATAACCTCCTCCTTTTTTAAAGAAATGTATTCAAGTATTCTAAACACGAATAATAAAAACAAGTCTAGTACAAAGCTCTTTATTAACACTTCATTACCCCACTATTTCGTTATTCACTGTGCGATATTATGCATCGCAGAACAATTTAATTGGTCTATAAATAAGCTGAATGAAATGCGAAAACGTTTGTAAAAATGCGCTTGAATGAATTCACTCACTCAGCAATAACAAGCCCTAGCTTATAAAGTTAATTATGTCGAAGAAAACATTCGCGTGACATGCAAATATTTGTTTTGAATCAGAGAGGTCGAAGGTCGGTTATAGTTCAAAGACACATTCACGCTCTTTATCCTTATAGGTGTAGGCAGAGGTACAACTAGTGCATCAATTCTTTTCTTAAATTGAATGAAAAAAAAGTTATAGGGGCGAGCCCAGTGGTTGAAAAACACGACAAAAAATATTTATTAGATACTCCGCTAAGGTGATGAATACATGATATATACAATATACTGTACGTTCACATAATGGAGTAATCAGGGAAATGAAGTAAACTAGAAGATGCCCGTATTCCCATAAACAGGCATATATTATTAAAATTAAACTATTTTACGGATTTTATACGGATTATTTCGAAGACTTTGCAGCCTTCGTGGTCACGGGGGGGACTGAGGTGTTGTTCCTCCGCAAAGTTAAAGTTACTATATCTACCTACATTTTACAATTATACAACTTTTTAAATTTTTTAGCTGTTGGTGGTCCGATCTACGCAAAATGAGCTGGCAGTGTCTTGAAAAAATTTCAATAATTAAAAACCGCGATAAAATAGTTTAATCATAATGTCTAACATTCGCGTAAACATAAGAAATCATTAGGCATGTATTAGTTATTCCAGAATTCAGTGGCATCCAAAAGACTTATTCACAACATAAAGCCTGTACACTATAAGGGTGAATTTATTATCAATATTCTCTATAATTAATTATGATTCTAATAACTTTCCAGGTACCACAACACCAACTGCTTTTCCGTAACATTTTGCTAATCTATAATTACGTTTAGCGTCCGTCTTGCGCGGCGTCTCGGCACTAAATAAGATTACTGCGCCGGTGGCGCCGGCGGATGCGAGCGTAAACACGATTTCCTTCAAGATGCCACACTTTGATAATTACCTATTGTACCTAATTATCGAGAACTGATAGAATTATTTGATATTTTGTAGCATAATAAGAATTGCATTAAATGAAGTAAAAAAAATGTTGGTAAGACCGTATATTCTTGTATACTGTCTATTTCTAATTTAACTCAAAACTTGCATCTCCCTTTTTGGAGATGGTACAAAATTGGGCCAATAAGCCAAAATTTCTTACATAAAAATAATACACGATTAGTAATCAAATAAAGAATACCTGTATTATATACTGCCTACTGCTAACTACGGGCTCTTCAACTGAGAGGGTTAATCATAGAATAACAAAAACGAATTTAGTTTTAAAACAAAGAAAACGATAAGTTACTAAAATAATAATAAAAAACATCAAGCCGATAGTACAAATAGTACAAGGAACTGGACTTTGGACCCTCTATTTGTTTGACCAGCAAATCTATACTAATATATAAATCTGAAGGGTTTGTTCGTTCCACCGCGCTAATTTCAAAAACTACTAAACTGATTTTGAAATATTTTTCACTAATAGGAAGCTATTACTCAAGTGCTATAGGCCTTTTATTCTAGGAAAATATTTATCTCAGAAATACTTTTTCACACGGGCAAAGACGCAGGTAAAACCTAGTGTAAAATAAATATAATAGTTTCCAATGTCGAATCAATTGAGAGGGTCCTAGGCCCAAGTTAGGTACAGAGGCCGTGTGAACCTAGACATCTAGGAGTAGCAGTACGTGGAACTCATTGTTGGCTAGTTATTTATCATGATTATGTCATCATCAAAAAGCGGCGATAGCCTAGTTGGGTGTGAAACGGACTGCCAAGATGAATGTCCACAGGTTCAAGTCCCAAGAGCACACACCTCTAACTTTTCTAAAATCATGTGTGTATTCTTTGTGAATTTATCGTTCGCTTTAACGGTGAAGGAAAACATCGTAAGGAAACCTGCACATCTGAGAAGTTCTCTATAGGAATTTCGAAGGTGTGGGAAATCTACCAATTCGCACTAGGCCAGCGTGGTGGACTAAGGTCTAATCCCTCTCAGTAGTAGAGAAGGCCCGTACTCAGCAATGGGCAAGTATATAATACAGGGCTGATATTATTATATTATATATGTCATGATCATTAATCATTTAGTATATTAACTTGGTATGTAAGCCTATTCGATTCCCAGAGAACGCAATAATTTATAAAGACTTTTATTCTAGAAGTAGGTATTGGAATTCGTTCACAGTATCTTATGTGATTGTCCCCCATCGTGGTATTTTTTCATACGTGTACAGCACATTGACGCTACTGTACCTGATAACCATCAGAGCGGAGTCCAAACGAATGTCGATTGACAAAAGATGATTATCCCTCGGCAATCGCCACAATTATGCCGGCCTGGTGGAACCGGGTATACACAGGCTGGTCTCGGGTGTTGAAACCCGCCATAGTGGCCTGCGGTTTGATATGAATACAACATAAGTGTGGATGCAATAGTTAGTCATCAAAAGGAGGAATAAGAGTTTCTAGACCTACCCGTATTGCAGATAATTACTCTAAAAACATATAAATAATTAACGAAATTATAATAGTAAATAAAATATTCCCAGCTAATATTAGGCTAAGCCGTGAACTGACCTCATAGATCTCAAGCCAGTACTCTTGACACTTCTAGAATATTATTATATGTGTGCACATAACATGATGTTATACGCCTATACCGCAATTATTGGAAGTTCAAAACAATACCTATTATTAAAACAATATTAAACTAAATCTTGAAGATCCCGAACTAACAACTTCATATCCGTATAGTAAAGTTATTACTGTTCGGAGCATGGTTCCTCGTTTATTATTAGATCGGAGTTCGAGCGAACTTTCAACGGATATATGATAATATATTCCGATAATTATATATTAATTAAATGCAAATTGTCTATGCATTCCTCACTGGAAGCTTGCGTTCTTGGAAGTATTTGCAGAGGTTTTCGCAAGATGGTTTTGTGTATTTCTATATCTAAACAGTGTGCCTACATCTGCTCTACTGCAGAAAATGCAGTAAGATACAAGTGTACCAAATCGATAGTAAATATAAAGTTTCCTTTTGCCCCAAGGCTTTACCCGCGTCAAAGTTCTTTTCCAATACAAAAGTCCTTCTATGCACTTCTCGGGAATATAAAGTTTCGTATATGTTAATCTAGAACAAGGTCTATGATGTTAAGTTCTACAGTATATACACCAACTTTCTACCACTGTTTAACCAAAATCAATTAAACAATTTATGTGTTTACTTCTAACATTCAAACTTCTAAATGAATACTTTTTACAATATTTTTTTTATTGCCTCAGTAGGCAAAGGAGCAAGCGGTGCGCCTCATGATAAGCAGCATCTACCGCACGTGGACTAAAGCAAAGCCAGAAGTACAGCCAAGCAACGGCAACGTCAAACATTCACATTTATATTAGGAGAAGGATAATTTTACTAAAATGCACATTATTGATTTCTCGAATATAAACACAGTTAGGTAAATAGTAATTTGACAGAATATTAAACGGTGTACTCTATTTATAGCATATATTCTAATATAAAGTGATATTGGACTTTTCGTCTTACTACATACAGGTCTACTGTTTATGCCCGATATAGAAATGTGGCTCGCCCCCTAACACATAATAGGCGGAATACTCATGTCAAAAACTATGTGCATCACTTGCTCCTCTGCTTACGCCTTTGAAGGTAAATGCAATTGTATATTGTTTTTTAATATAATTATATTATCTAATGCATTAGGTATTTTACACAAACATAACATTTTTTATTTTCGAAGATTAAGCATACTAATAGCTATGTTAGGTTTACGAGCTAATTGCCAATTACCGAGCGTTCCAAACTCCCGGGTGTCAAACCCGGAACCTCAGTACGCCAATCGTACACGATGCAACTGCTACTGAAGCTGTCAATACATTTTTTTTTCAATATGGATAATATAATGATTACTTATGTTCAGCGAATGTTAGACATTGTAATAAAACCATTTTACGGATTATATCGCGATTTTTTATATTATAATTTTTTCCGGAGAAAATAATTATATAAAACCCGCAATAAAATTGTTTTATTTCAATGTTTTTGACAAAAATTAATAACAATTTTATAACACATAGCTTATCCAAAATAAAAATACAATTTATTATTAAATTATTTATTAAAAAAATAATATTAACAATAAGTCAGTCTTTTGTGTTCCTCTCTCGATGATATAATTATAGAAATGATTGACACAACGGCCCCGAACGATATCGTTATATATCTATTTCCTTGACTCAGAGATATTATGGGTCAGTATAAACAGAACGTCATTAAAGTAGATAAGTACTTTAAATTCTAGGTGTTCTATTATAGGACATTGGTGTCACAAAAATTGGCATCTTATGTTTTTAATTTCTACAAATACAATTTTAATAAGAACCAGTCTTTTTACCTTTCTGCCCTAGAATGAAAGTATTTAGTAGCATTGTATTGTATATCTGTTTAATCTTAATTCCTTTGCTTCTCTTATGATTTACTTTATAACTGAAGCTCAGGCCAAGTCCGGGTCTCTTGACATTCTGCGCGTTGCATGGAGTGACGTATACCATTAATTATGCATGATTAATTAATGTTAGGTATTTGCTAATATTAACATGAGTGTTAGATTTAGAAAAGCGATGAATCATTTTTTATCTTCAATCCCTCTTAGTATACTGCTCGTCTTCATATAAATACTGTATTGTAATTAAAATGTATGAATTACATTCTTAACGATACGAATCTAATATGATTGAAATTGTAACCAGAATGGACCTCGTATGGATTGAAGGACTTATGCCGCTCTTCAGCATTGAATGCTCTTTCAAGGTACTCCAAAACCTTATTATTGAGTAATCTTGGAGCATTAATAGCCCACAAGTAATCCAAATGGTTGAATTCTGGATCGGGAATTAAATACATTTCTTTCTTGGACTCCAAGGCATGATACAGCTTCTTGACATCATGTTCTGATGACAGCAAATCATTTTTCGACCAAAACAGAGAAATAGGTAAGGTTATTTTGCTTAAATCGTACTCCGGGGGATATACAGAGCCGTATATCTCGAAATTCTTGCTGCCGTAGTCAAATTGCTGGAATTTGCCTCCCGCATTTATCTCTTGAGCGAAATGAACTACCGTCTTCCAAGAAGTTCCTGAACCTAAATGGGATAGGAAAACTGGTAGCAGAGAACTATTAAACTGCTTCTCGTTGTACCCACATATGTAGAAGGCTATGTTCTTGCACACACTAAGGTCCGCGGCGTCTAAGCTGCACGTGCTTGTTATTTTACCCAGAGCAGAATTCTTTGGAACAAACTCGTGAGTATTTGAGAGCATATCCATCGATGCTGCGCTACTGGCGACCGGAGCTAGGGTTTTGATTGGAGACTGGATGTCCGATAGGTACACCACGGGGGCTAGCGCGAATCCAGCAGTCAATTTATCATTGTACTCCGGGCGAAGCGTCAACATCGCAAATAGTATTGTGGTACCCATGGAATGCCCTATGTATGTGATCTTAGTATTTGTACCTTTAAAGTCCAGGATGTAGTCTATAACAGCGGGGATGTCATGCTTAGCTACATCGTGCCAGGAGAAGTTCCAGTAGGCTTTCGAGTTACTGTTCAAACTGGTATGTTCCCTGGAGTACCTGTTGCCCCTGACGTTTGACATCCAGACATCATATCCCGCGTCAGCTAGCACATATGCCAGTCCTTTGCCTGGACCGTTGAGGATCCAATCAACAGAGCTCGCGAACAAGCCATGTTGTAGCAACACAGTTTTCGTAGGCACAACTCCACCTCTTTTCGATCTAGGTATCCTGTGAAAGTTTATTACGTATCCCTTAGACACAACAGTATGAGTTTCGCATACGTATCCATGACGCGATATGATCCCAGGAGCAGTCAGGAACTCATCAGGATTCTCAAGTTTGGCCTCATCTTCATCGATAGACCACGGCTCTGTGATCTGCCGTCCGCTGTCTTTAACATTATCTATGTACTTGTAAATGTCATCGGTGATTTTCTTGTGCTGGTCTTCAAGGTAAGTCCGAGCGTCGTCGTATCCATTCACAAGTTTTTCGACCTGATCTTTCTGTTCTTGGATGAAGGTCATCAGCTTGTTCTCTACCAAGGACTGTAGTGACCATGACTGTTGCTCCGCAAGCGGTAAGAGCACAGCAATTAATAACACAATGTACTTCATTATCGTGAATTGTAAACAGACTGAAGCTGAGCGCGTTCGCTTGTATTTATATAGTTTGATCCACTGATCCCGGGTCTTAGGGCAACACGTCAATTAATAAAAAACTGGACACATGTGAAGTGAATTCTGCTGAAGGTTCCGCGTGTATAATAAGCTTTTATTTAACAATTTCTGTGGTCACAATTTTTTTTCTTCAATTTAATCATCAAACAAACGATGGATTAAAATGGCGCATATCGCATAAAAACAAAATATTTCGTGATCTTCTTGTATATGATATGTGTGAATTTTGTGTTCTTAGTATATCTCCTAATCACCAGATAACATATTAAACACCTAATGTAGATAGTACTCACTTAATTACCATTTGAGAGCAAAGTTTACAAAAATTAATTGATAACCATGTATTGTTTATACGGGGACCGCAAAGTGATGCACCATTTACATGATGGTATATGGAGTGAGGTCTAGATAGTCTTGCCTGATGAGGTATGTTTATCCCTCGCTAGCCTATGTGAAATGGGATATACACAGGCTGATATCGGAACGGTACACAGATGTTTCTTTTTGTGGCAAGCCTCTTATTGTCATCTACTCTGGGAATGGTCAACAGACGATGCCTGGCATAGCACCCACAGTGGCCCCGATAGGGAATGGGAAAATAAGAAATAAAGCAATCAATTTATTTTCCAAAAAGTTACACTTCTTATAACAATTAGCAAAGATGTCCACACTACTCCACACACTAGGCTATGCCTGTATCGTGGAAAGGTTAGGAACTTCCTAGAACGGGCGGAGGGGAACTGTTCACGGGTTCCTTTAGGACTCAATTTATTGTACAACCATGAGGTATGCGCACTGCACTGTGTGCCACGGCCGACGACAAATATCCCCCTACGCATGTGCATTCATTTGGTGTGAAAACTGAGCATACAAGAATTGTCCCGGAGGGGCGGAAGGCGACACAATAACGTGCACTATGGCGGCTTTTATACAAGTATCCTTCCAGCAAATAAGGGTTAATCTATATATATATAAAAATGAATCCCTATTTACCTTGGTCACGCCATCACGCCTGAACGGCTGAACCGATTTCGCTATTTTTTTTTTGTTGTGTTTGTTGTTGTCAGGCGAAGGTTTTTATAAAAGAAAAACTTCAAAACTTTGCGCGGAAAATTAGAAAATTTAAGAAAACTTAACGAAAATATTAATTTTATATAGCTGTCAATTGTTTGAAATAACTGACAGCGATTGACAGAATGCGCGCTGAAAATTCATAGTTAAGAAAGGACAACGTCTGTCGGATCAACTAGTTTGACAATATAAATAGTATTTAGATCACCTCATATTCTGTTTGACGAGTTACAAATATCAAAGCACGTCGACGTCAAGAAGACGTCGTAAAACAGGCAGTAAGTCTAAACACCCTTATAATTGCGGAACCCTAAAATGATATCATTTTACAATTGCAAATGTCTCGTTGTTTATTACAACGATCTCGTGTCATATCTGTGACAAAGCTACGTTGTTTTTTAACCGTTTCCCGTGTATTATTAAAGTGTTTTTAATTGATAGTGTTTGACGTATTTCTTTATCACCTATATTATCTACAGTGGTGTGGACTTAAATAATTTACGTATGAAAACTATGGCACTTGATACTAAAATTTTATGTTTTGGTTGGTTGGTGTAATCAAAAGCAAAACAATATCAGCGCATTATTTTATCCTGACTAGTCGATGCAAACTTTAATTATTAAGGGGATTTTGCCTTTAATGACCACGCTGACATATGAAGCCTAAAAAAATGAGAATATCGCTTGAGAGAAAGTTAAGTGAATTTAAATGTTATCAAATGTTACGAAATGTTCTGTTAAAGATGTACCTGATCGCGACGGTTGTTCGTAGTGCACTGCTCTTAATTAGTGTGTGCGCATCAATAATATGCAATGTTGGCACCAAAATACGTCGTGTGCTTGGGTTTTACCATGCCAGAACAGTGGGTTTTTTATCCATCTATCCTGACCTTAGTGTCCATAGATTAGTTTACAACACTAGATAATATATTATAGTATTTATTTATTGAAATTACTGGACTGTATTAATGAAAATTCTAACTTTAGAACGATACGTCTTATCACCATGTCCAGACGGGTCAGTCCAGTTGACGCGAAGGTTATCTACTGATAAACTTTGTAGAATCCTGCATCCACAAAAAAGTATTAATACAATAATAAAGAAAACTTAATGAAAATAGTTTAATTTAATAAAAAAATAATGACCGATATAAGCGATCAGGCTTTAATACCCCACTGTTTCCGTCATAGGTAAAAAATACGTTTTTCCTGCAATAAGGCGAAGGTAAATAGTGAGGTTTCTTACAAAATTACTATACCATAGCCAGAAAGGGAAAACCTAAATGTTTTAGATAAACACCCTACATACTTTTATCTACATAACACTACTTAACCAAGCCAAGTAATAATATGATTCCCTATATGATATTAGCAAGCGGTCGCTCGTTAAATGTAAGCCAAATTATTTTTGCTACGTGAAACAAAACATACAGCCGAACATTGGACTTCCTTTTTTTGAAGTCGGTTAACAAATGTTGTGCGTTGTCCTTACACGATAAGAGCAGATGTCTAAAGGCAGTAGTGATATAATACCGAAAATCATCCATTAATGTTGTTTATTACGAATATACTGTGTGCGTAAATGTATTTCTGACTGAACGTATAGTAATGTTGACTTTAGGAGGGGGGGGGGGTGTTGGGGTTAAAATTATTTTTATTAATATTTATTTTATTTAAAACTGTCACTTTTTTATTTTATATATTTTCAAGAAGACAACTATATGGTTTCATTTATTAACGCAATGTCAAAGTAACCCCGTATATTATGAGATAACACTGCTTATACGCAATACGTTTTCCCTTTTTGACGACTACTTCGATAGCATAGTAGCATAATGGTACGATTGCACGCTGAAGTCAAGGGTTAAACTGCTAAATCGGATAAAGTAATATTGGATTTTTCTGGTCGACATCAGAGTCTAGAATTAGACCCGATAAATGGCAATAATGACCCCTATTCCAAGACAACTGAGTGTGATAATAAATTCTCAACTCTCAAATGGGGAATAGGCATGATACTATGATAATACTACTTTAAAAGTTGGTAGTTCTCGCATATGTGAGAGTCCGCCAGGGTAGGTACCAACGCAATGTGTATTTCTACCGCCAAGCAGCAGTGTGTAGTCACTGTAGTGTTCCGGTTTGAAAGACATTGTAGCCAGTGTAACTACTAGACATAATGAGACTTAACATCTCATGTCTCAGGATGGCGAGCGCAGTGGAATACCATACAATACTTTCAAATTCAAGATGTTAGATGGTGTTTCTACTGTTTATGGGTGGTTATATAGCTTACCATCAGGCGTTCGACAAGCTCGTCTTGTCATACAAAGGAATACATATATTTTTTCATTCTTTGAATACAGCATATTTTTATACGTGCACGGCAAAATGAACCCACTGCACCTGATGGTAAGTGGAGTAGGGTCCAACAGAATGTCGACTGACGGGAGATGATTACCCCTCGGCGCTCGACATAATTATACCGGTCTGTTGGAGCTGGATATACTGGCTGAACCCGGAACGCGACACACTTACGTGGGCCACTATGGCGGGTTTTAACACCTTGTGTACGGTGGACGTTAGTGGATATAAAATATATCCTACCATCAGCAAAGTGATACATGAGTGATACATATTGTAAACATTAGTTCAATGAATTTCTCACTACCGACCACGAGAGCACACGTTTACAGGGTTTTAACCTTTTCCTAATCAAATATCCAGTTATAAACGTTATATAATAAATAGATAATTGTAATCGTTATTTCCTAGTAAATGTTATCAGTTATTTACAAGTGTGGCGGGACAAATGATAAACGGTTCAAGCAACGCCTGAATGGCAGTCCACTACGCTTGTTCTAACACATTAGTCAGTCTCATTAATACACTAATAGATCAGTGTTTGCATTTCACATAGCTTCTAACTGTTTTCTATACTATAAATAAAGTTTGTTAGAATTGAAACCGCTGTCAGATTTCAATGACTTTTTGTACGTAATCGTATCTCGGATTCCATGCAAGGTTTTTACCCTGGGTTCGAATCATGGGTCGGATTTTTCAGGAGCAAAAAGCTTGCCCCTCTCATATCGTGAGACGAAACACAGGTGTAAAGTAGGTGGCTGGATTGCATCTCTGCCTACCCCTTCCCCAACTTACCCCCTGTGTCTTAACCCTGGAAAACACATACTTAGTGGTGACTTTGTTACCGGGAATAGTCTGACACACGCGGAGGCGCCAGAAATACCTAGTTTTTATTACAAATAATATTGTTAGAAACTGAAGCGATTTTTATTAAAATAAAAAGAAATGTCACTGAATATAGATATACTTTCACATATATTACACAAACCTAATAGGTACTACGGTCAATGAACAATTGCTCGCTCCCAACTAATGTCAAACGCTCAGTATTTTATAGCATAACGTGTCACAAATACCTTTACAAGAATATTTTTAACCTAACAATGTAATAAACAAGTTATTGATTCGGCATTCGCCTCTAGGCATACTTAAGTACCTTCTTGTTGATACCTATGCCACAAGATATCTCATAGGGTCAGGGATATATATTGTGGAGATTTCCGTTGATATTACCGACAATCTCAGAGTTATCAAGGTTTAAACTAAATTATTTCAACAAAACTATTCCATTTTTATATCATATATTTAGGTATGTCGTTTCGTGTATTGTGTATAAAGTCTAGGTATAAAGACAATATAACACAGTTTAGTGTTACTAGTACCGATAAGCCGAAAAAAGAAACAAATACGTTTAAAAATTTATTACTACGAGTTTGTCTCTATTAGAAACTGTATATACAGGGTCATTTTGACATTGCGTTACTAAATAAAACCACATACTCGTCTTCACCTTTGCTGTCATTATGCCAAAAACATACATTAATAACGAATATTTTCACCGAAAATCCTGGTTTTAGTATTGTGTCTTTTTTATCATTGTAGTAGACTGAAAATACGATGTTGCCGCTGCTTTTTTGCCCTGTTCTTCGTGGTGGTAGTAACTTGAATCGGGAATGAGGAGATCTGTAGAACGAATATCGTTGACAAAGCCCAGCAGATTAGCAAAGTGACATTGGACGGGGTTCTAGCTCGTAGGACTGACAACAGATCTGGTAGGTAAGGTCTAAAATAGATACCACGTACTGGCAAACGCAACATTCGGCGTCCTATAAAGACAGACGACCTCGTAAAAGTCACGGGAATCTGCTGAATGTGTGTCGCTTGTAAGAAGTTGGTCTGGAAATCTTTGGGGAGGTCTATGTTGAACAGTGGACTTCTAAAGGCTAAAGAAGAAGATAGTAGGATATTTGTATCCGCCCAGATACCGACGTAAATAAGATGCTAAACCCGCCGTAGTGGCCAACGCGTGTCGCGGGATGAGTCTGTATATATATACGGTTTAAAACAAGCTGGCATGTGTTGACTGGTGAGAGATAATCTATATATAAAAAAGTTAATTATGATTCAATGTGAGTTATTTATCTATGCAGGAGTCTTGATTGAGCCTGGTATATAGCAAAACTCATTCACATAAAATGGAACCTGTCACCTGTGTACCTAGCATATTGTGAGTGTTTTATAGTCCAGCCTACGTCTGAAAAGAGAAAAATGTGTGATGTTATGAAAATATATCCAAGAAAAGACGCCACGCAAGTAGAAATGCGAGCAAACTAGATTGCTGGTGGTAGGATATGTTTTATATCCGCCCGAATAGCTACCACCGTACACAAGGTGTTACAACCCGTCATAGTGGCCCACGTAAGTGTTTCGCGTTCCGGGATGCTTATGTATATCCAGTTCCAACAGGACAGCATAATTGTGTCGACTACCGAGGGTAATCATCTCTCGGCAGTCGACATTCTATTTGACCCCACTCCACTTACCATCAGGTGCAGTGGGGTCACTTTCCCGTGGTCTTATAAAATAATGATAATAATAAGCTGCAAAGCATTAGGACAGATATTATCCAAAATGTATACATATGTGTTAATAGGTAAGTGCTCGAGTGTCGACCCGAGAAGTCAGACGGTAGGTTATCTCCCTTCGCATAATAATATGTCACAAACAGTTCATTATAGGTTATTTGTTTACGTGGTGATACCTCACCGCGTGTCTGTAATTGTTTCAAATGATGCCACTATTTGTAGGTGGTTGTATTTCTTACCATCAGTCGACTTGTCCGTCACAATAGTTTAATAGAAAAACTTACTCCCTGTGTTTGTTAAGGCGCTTTCCTCTAGCAAAACGGCACGCTAGCTGTGTTTTTCGAAGCTATCTATTTGTTCATAACACATATGGAAAAAAATAAACATAATACACACATAACACAAATAATTAATTTCAAAATAGGATCCCACGAAATACTTCGTATTTCAGTCATGTATATTGCTACTGTTATTGCTGTAGTTATCACTTACTCTAAGGTGAGCGGCATGCTCGTCTCGTCATATAATTATGCCTAAGTAATTGTGAAAATATACAAATACATGCAAATTCATTTATAAAAAAAAATACAGTGGTTTCGAAACTTCCGTGACATTGGTTGACGATTCATTATATTTGTAAATACTCGCGTACGACCGGTAAAATCGGACATACGGAACGAGATAGTCGTGAAATAACGACCAAGCTCCTTAAATGAAGATTAAAAGAAGGACGCGCGCTCCACTTCTGTAAAACATTAAACGTAGTAGCATATCCAAGAACTGTAATATCGTATAATAGAGTCCGGCGAACAAGTCCTATCACAAATATATGGCGGCAAACTCAAAATCTACGGTTCGTAACCCCGAGAGATGAGTTTGTAATGATTTCTTATGTTTACGCGAATGTTAGACATTGAAATAAAACTATTGACGAATTTTATGGCAGACGGGATGGTCCGCCCCGTAACCATTAAGACTGCAAAGTCTTCGAAACACCGGGAAAAACTAATTACATAAATAACCACGTTAAATCCGAAAACAGTTTCATTTCAAATAAGTTTATCTGTAATTTTTTATTTGAAAAATTATTATTATTTTAACGAGCATAAATAAAAACATTATTTAATTAATGTTTACATGGGGTCAGAAGTAGGGCTGCTATTCGTCCGGCTTTCCCCGGATTTGTCCTAGTTTGAAGGGCGTCCGGGGGCCGTCCGGCAGAATTTTTAAAAAGTGTCCAAATGTAACCCGGACAATTTGTTGTCACGGGAAATCCAATATTTTATTATAGATAAGCGATAAATTGAAATAAATCTTAGTTAACAATTCATTAATAATGACCCGCATCCAAGAAGGCACGGCAAAATAGTCGACGATCGAACGCCCCCACCTTAGCTCGCCTAGCACTAGCACCTAGCTAGGGAAAGACCCATATTTTGCCCAAATGACCGGGATTTTTGCCGTGTTTATCCGGCGTCGGCAATTTAGGTGATGGCAGCCCTAGTCATAAAGAATATTTTTTAAAATTTACCGCCATACTTTCCGTGTCGCGACTCGCTGGCTAGACTCTAACTGCCGCGCTCCACTCATGCGCATCTTTTTCATACCATAGACAAAGTAGAAGTGAATTTATTTATGGAACAACATAAATTTTTCCGTTGTTAATATTTTTTATAACAAAAGTAATTAATTACGTGGTAAGTTATAGTGACATTATCTCGGCATTACACTATACTTATACAATACTAGCTTTTGCCCGCGGTTCCGCCCGCGTTATAAAATTTTTCGAGCTAAAGTTTTCCGTTATAAAAGTGACGTTTCATTACGGCTCCGCTTCTATTGGTCATAGCGTGATGATATATAGCCTATAGCACTCCAGGAACAAAGGGCTATCCAACACAAAAATATTTTTTCTGTTCGAACCGATAGTTCCTGAGATTAGCCATTACTGCTCCGCTCCTATTGGTCATAGCGTGATGATATATAGCCTATAGCACTCCAGGAACAAAGGGCTATACAAAACAAAAATATTTTTTCAGTTTGAACCGGTAGTTCCTGAGATTAGCGCGTTCAAACAAACAAACAAACTCTTCAGCTTTATTTAATAGTATTTCTATATGTGTTGTCACGATATAGGTGGGTTCTATGCAAGTACTGCCAGCAATCTCATTTGTATTTTTGGTATCTAATGCTTAAGGTTATTCGTTATTCAATGACATAGAAGCTAAATAGAAGTACATTATTTTAAAAAGTAATTAAGTAATATGTCATGCCAATAGATAATGTTGATTAAAAAAATATATATGTACAGGGTGGTGTTCATGCGACATTCATTTTCACATGGCTCCTGATCGGTACTTAATTAAAATAATAACAAATAACTCGATATTTTTTTAAATGAATGAACAATATAATTAACAAAATAACCAATGTTAAGGTGGTAGCTCAAGGTCCATTTTCATACATTTTGTTTCGGCTTTAATCTGGGTAACTAAACAATATTGATATTTCGGCCTTTAAAATTTAATATGACGAAATTTTAAAGGCAGAAATATCCATGATTATTAATTATTTTTACATTTTTCTTTCAACTGCGAGAACTAATCACTAACTAGACGTGAATTTAAATTCTTTACTTGCCAATACTTGTTTAGTTACCCAGATTAAAGCCGAAACAAAATGTATGAAAATGGACCTTGAGGTATCGCCTTAACCAACATTCATCACGCCTTTATTCCCAAAGGGGTTTTTTTTTTTTTTTTTTTTTTTCAAGTACAGACCCCACAGTCAACACCGGGGGGGACAAGCGAATGGGATACTATGAACCCCCCGGCTTAACGACTGCGAGGCCCTGGAGGAAGAGAGGAAGAGGAGAAATAGGGGGGGAAAGAAGGGGGAAGGAAGGGGAAGTAATAGGATGGGCGGAGAGGAAAGGGAGGTGAATTGTTCTACGAGTCCCTGTCAGACCCCCCATGTGAACTTGCAACCATGGGGGTGTAAGCATCACCTATAGTGTGCCTAGGTCCGCGACATAATGTCCCCCCGTGCATGGGCGTGCATTCGGTGTGGAGACCGAGCGCACAAGAATTGCCTCGGGGGGGGTCCCAAAGGGGTTGGCATAGGGGAAGCCAAAGCACACACTTTTCGCCATGTGCGTTCCGACCCATGATGTAAGGGGTACAAAGTTCAAACTTGGGGCTGGTATTGCGTAGAAAAACCCAATAAAACTTTATCCGATCTGGGAGTTGAACCCATAGCGATGTCGTACCGACCGCGTCATACAACTAAGCCAATGAGACGGTCAGTTTTAACCAAATAATCAAAAATCTTTGATAATTTATTATTCACAAAGAATATTAAAATCCCTTTAAATAATAACTAAAATTACCAAGGTTCTTGGTTATGTATTGATTATTTTAATAATTACTTAGGAACAATAAGTTAACAATTGTTCCATTTTACAGTAAGTTGCAAAGGTCTATACATATAATGCATTCTAAATTAGATTTATAAACTTTCAAATAGCTACTATTATGTATAGTTAGGTTAGGATAAAGTTAAAATAATAAAAGTATCGTCTGCCCCTTCATAAAACGTACTGTTTACCATATTGAAGAAGAAAGAATGATTTATCGTTGAGGCAATATCGATATAACATGTACAATAAAAGGAGAGAAACACAAAATATTACACAATCACACCCATTGTTCTAACAATGGGAACCCTCATTCCCCGCCTTGCTGCAATACTAGCCTGGCTGATACTGTAGCGCCGATTTCCAATGAGGGTGATGTACGGACTAAGTTATACCGATTTTAAGTTATTGAATACACGGTAGCTGGTACCAGTATTAAAGACATTGACATTTTACAGACCATAATGATTTCTTATGTTTACGCGAATGTTAGACATTGAAATTAAACTAATTTTCGGATTCTATCGCGGTGTTCGTATTTTATTTTTTTTACCACCTGTCAAGTGTCACATACCTCTACAAGAACCGGGAGTATACAAAATAGATTGCAACTGTGGCCTCTCTTATATCGGGAATCTCAATCTCAATAGGGAAGACGGTTGGAAGCTTGCACAAGCCTGGGATCCAGTTCTACATTTAATTAAATCGGAACCCAAAAGACCGGCTGCCAGACTTCAAGACACTGTGAGCTCATTCTGCGTAGATCGGACCACCAACAGCTAAAATTTTAAAAATTTAAGAAAGTTGTATAATTGTAAAATGTAGGTAGATATTGTAACTTTGACTTTACGGATGAACAACACCTCAGTCCCCCCCGTGACCATGAAGGCTGCAAAGTCTTCGAAACGTCGGAAGAAAATAAAATACGAACACCGCGATAGAATCCGAAAATTAGTTTAATTTCAATTTTACAGACCAGTGAATTTAATAAAAATGCGACGGTCACATGTGCCATGGAGGTCTGTGGAACATTCTCGAAAGATCTAGAACGGTCGGAAACTCTCAAGCAGAATTGAGGTCCTTTATCGAGTTTTTACTGCATTCTGGAAATATAGAGATCTTTCGAGAACGTTCCATCACAGAACCTTTCACATTAAGGTAAGCGCTAGTATCGACGAGTGCCAGTTAACAGTACTTCATATAGCGTACAGTGGAATAATTGTGCCGTCCCGTATTTACAAAACACTCTGTATATGCCATATTAAAAAATAAAAAATTTAATTGTTCTATAAAATGCAAATTTTTGTTAAACTTTTTTGTCACAGATATGTAAACACCGCCTTATCAATCCATATATTTGAACGGTTTACACGTAATTATTTTTAGTTTCTGGGCCGAATTTCAAGGAAAGGTGGTGTCTTCGCTCTAAGGATATCCCGAAAAAACAGCAGTAAGTCTTAGATTTTTTTAGGTCAATTTTGGACCTTGTGTCAGCGTTTTCATCCATGTTTAGACCCTGATGATTTTGAAACTAGACATGCGTTCGTTAGTAATAGTCGCGGGACGCGTCAGCGCCGTGGCTCACCGCCTGAGAGGTTTCGCGGGGATGCGGCCCGGCCTTCATTTTTAACTATGCAACTTCGTCGTCAGCGTAGCAATTTACAACTATACAATATTTAAAAATGGGTAGATAGTGTAACTTTGACTTTTCGGATCAATCCCGCCCGTAACCACAAAGGCTGCAAACTTCGGAACGTCGGGAGAAAATAAAAAAAAACGCGACAAAATCCGAAAAATGGTTTTTTTTAATGTCTTTCCCGTAGACATAAGATCATTAATTATTGCGAAGTAAAATTTGTCACATTATACTATACTCTCTCCAGGCCATGGACGCGATGGCAGCTGGTAAGATGATCCAGGGAGTGCAAACCGCCTTCCAGATGCTGAGTATACTCAAACTCACGGACAGCATGTACCCCCCGCAAGCAGATATAATAAGTAAGTGTGCGTACTTTATGATTTTATTTCAGGCATGGCATACATTGGACCTGGGGCGATAATCTCAATTTATATTATAATTGTAGATTTAACAATGCTATATTTAAATCAAGTAATATTTAGATAGAATTGATAGCGAATTACCGTTAAATAGTGTCGGTAGGAGTTTATGGTTCTTCATTTATGTCCACTCTACTGCCCTTAATAGTAAGTAGTATTCAATGAGGTACTGGCGAAAGACATAGCCTGTCTTTCTATGCAGGTGCTTTTAAACAGGCCGGCATAATTGAGTCCTCACTATACAGGTGTTTTCAAATAGGCCGCCATTTAGGTCGAAATGCGACGGTAATCGTCTCCCGGTTGGCATTCTATCTAATTCCAGCTTCACTTACCAACCCTCCAACGCAATTCTTATGCGCTCGGCCTCCACACTGAATGTACACCCATGCGCGGGGGTACATTTGCCGCGGCCCTAGTGACACAGTTCTTTATGTATACATACCTCATAGTGGTAAATTCACATTAAGGGATACAAGGGCCCGCGAACTATTCCACTCCTCCCTTCCTACTCTTATTCGGGCTCCTGCGGTCGCTAGGCCGGGGGATTGTAGTTTCCCCCAGTATAGACTGCAGGGACGCCTACAAAAAACTTCATTTACCATAAGGTGTAATGTGGTCACTTTGTCATGCCTTATAAAAAGATTTTAATCTACCAGACCCCCACTCTAGATATTTTGAGTGAAGTGTGAATAGACTAGCTCGACATGGATTAGAACCGCAACCTTACAGGAAACCAATTGTTGAGGGTAAATTATTGCCAATATTGGACTTTCAAACTGTACATTGTTGGAACAGGGCGCATTCCCTGTCATGTTTGGGAAATAAATTTATCCGCGTCTGCACAACTAACTGATAAATAATTTACTTGGATATTATATTTTATTAGTAGAAATGTAGCGCGTAAATGTTTATATTTGAATTTACATAGTTGAATTAATTATTGTGAAACAACGCATTGACATACATTGATAATTATAATATATTAGGCGTTGCTCGCGGCCTTGTTCGCGTAAAAACATTTCTCACCACAAAAGACCCTATATTACTGTACTACTAATAGCTGCCCCTGTAGGACGTCAGCGCCATCTATTTGAAAATAAGATTACCAATTATATTCTTTCCATTGGACCAAATTACCGGAATAAAAAGTACCTTAAAGATACGAGAACAAGGTCCATTCCTGTGCCAAAATCTAAAGAACATCCAAACATGTTCACACTTTTACATTTATAGTATTAATAAGATAAGATTTTATGGGGTTTTAAACTCTTTATTTTTTTATCCTAGATTTTTATTCCTTTTTTAAATTAACCGAGACTAAACTAAAATAAAATGAATAATGTCTCATCAGACTTGGGATGTAAATGGTGACGATCACAGTTTGAAATCCGGCACCCCTAGCAGGAATCTACATATAATTGTAACGAGTAAGTTAACATTAATGCGACAATGCATTAAAGTATTTCTCGATAATAATATAATAAGAATATCAGCCCTGTATTATATACTGGTCCCACTGTTGGGCACGGGCCTCCTCTACTACTGAGAAGGATTAGACCTTAGTCCACCACGCTGGCCTAGTGCGGATTGGTAGACTTCACACACCCTGGATAATTCCTATAGAGAATTTCTCAGGTATGCAGGTTTCCTCACGATGTTTTTCTTCACCGTTAAAGAAAGTGATAATTCACAAAGAATACACACATAATTTTTTAGAAAAGTCAGAGGTGTGTGCCCTTGGGATTTGAACCTGCGGACATTCGTCTCGGCAGTCCGTTCCACAACCAACTAGACTAGGGCCGCTTTTCGCTTCTTTCTCGATAGTTGTTTGACAATAATATAGTTAAAAATTCGTATTGCCGGTTCCCCTACATTTTGAGTTAACCGATACTAAGGTTACGTGATTTACTCAATCTTTACACGCGCGCAATCTTCACGCTGGCATATTTTAGTTCCAAAAACACTCACTGGGGCGCTGTTCAAATTTGCATACAAAAATATTTTTTAACGAAACCATTACGTCAACGATATGATATCGCGTAACTTCAAACTAGAGATACAGACTAGGCAATCCTGTAACAACAACCTATGTATTAAGTATGTACTTATTTTTTTATTTATAACTTTTAATAATATTCTAGCTTTCCCGTGCTACGACGTCATCGTGATCGGCGGAGGGACGGCCGGCTGCGTGGTCGCGAGCAGACTCGCGGAAGATCGAAAAACTCAGGTCCTTCTTATCGAGGCAGGAGGGTTTCCTCCGTTCGAATCCACCGTAAGTACGATACATTTTTTTTCTGTGCATTATAATACAAACGGATTCAACCAATCAATAAATCAATCAACCTCTCTCCGTCTACTGCTGAACGTAGGCCTCCCCAAGTGAGCGCCAACCATCCTGGTCTTGAGCAGCCCGCATCCACCCGCTACCCGCCACCTTTTTCAAGTCGTTCTAATCCATCGAGCAGTAGGGCGTCCCACACTACTAATTATTATACATGTATTAATGGGATTTTTTTCTTATAATATTTTTCTTATTTTACAGTTACCAGGCTTGTTGGTGTATCAAAAAAATTCAACAGCAGATTGGAAATACACGGCCACAGATTTTATAGCGGCAGAATCCTGTCAAAAGAACACAACAGAGATTTTATCACTTGGCAAAGTGCTTGGCGGAACCAGCACTGTCAACTATCTCATTTACTCTGAAGGTGGGAAAAAAGACTACGACCAATGGGGTGCAGCTGCCAACGACTCCAATTGGAACGGGGAATCAGTACTCCCCTACTTTATCAAGAGTCAGCGGTTGGAGGACCCCACTATTGAGGAATCCGCAGATGGAGATTTCTATGGATATGACGGCCCGATAATTCTCACCAAAGATAGGACTCAAGATGCTGAAAATTATTTAAATGCATTCGAACAATCTGGGCAAATTGTACGAGACGATACAAATTTTGAAAATCCCGTAGGATTCAGCCCAGCAATGTTTAACATAGGAAATGGTGTCCGGCAAGGTACTGCCAACACCTATATTAGTCCAATGAAAAACTACACGAATTTCCATGTTTTAAGAAATGCATTGGTAACTAAAATAATTTTTGACAAATCAAAAAAAGCTGTTGCAGTGCAAGTAACTGTTGATGGACAAAAGTTTACAGTTAAAGCTAAATTAGAAATAATACTTTCAGCTGGCGCGATAAACTCTCCGAAGGTTTTAATGTTTTCTGGTATAGGTCCAAAAGAAGAATTGAAACGTCAGGGTATTGAAGTTATCTCAGATCTTCCAGTTGGCAGGAATTTGCAATATCAATCATCTACAATATTAGTATTCCGTTTTACAAACACTCGAGGCAAGCCAGCGTCTATGGATCCAGGCCAATACCCTGCTACAGTAATCGCCGGCTATGTTGCTTTAAATAAGTCTTGCGACCGACCCGACTATCTCGCTCTCAATTACATCAACTACGCAAGCTTTCTGTCACTTTATAGTAAATTAACTTATCAGTTTCCTGATGAGGTCACTAACGATCTCTTCTCACCATGCGGTAAATACAGGAGTAGTGACCAATACCAAATCATGTTTTCTGTCCTCTCCAATTTGAATATGAAGACGAGGGGCGTGGTATCATTGAGTAGTACCAACTTCGACGATCAGCCTACAATTAACGTGTCAAAATACTACCAGAGTTCTGACTTAGACAATCAGGTTAAGTACATTCAAGATTTTTTCAAAATCGTAGACACGCCCTTTTTTAAGGAGGCTGGAGGAGAATTCCTGGCTCCAGTATTGGAAGAATGTGATGGCCTAGAAAAATATAGTACGGAGTACTGGAAATGCTATGCTCAATGTATGGGGTCTATAAGACCTTTGTTTGGAGGTACTACGTCTTTGGGCTCTGTAGTCGACAGTAGACTACGTGTGAAAGGAGTGAAGGGGCTCAGAGTGGTCGATGCTGGTATAATGACGGTACTGCCGAGGGCTGTCCTTCTGGGGCCTACAGTAATGATAGGCGAAAAAGCTGCTGATATGATCAAAGAAGATAATCATTTGTGAGATATTATTTCTGATGTCATTAATATAGTTTCCGTGTGTTTTAAAAGCTTGTGTAATTTCTAATATAGTGAACAATACGATGGCATCATAAAGAGTTTATGATATCGTATGTTTACACGAATGTGAGACACTGAAATAAAACTATTTTACGGATTTTATCGGTGTTTTTATATTATAATTTTCTCCCGACATTTCGAAGACAAATGCAGCCTTCGTGGTCACGGGCGGGCCTGAACTGTTAGTCATCCGAGAAGTCGAAGATACAAAATCTAGGTAGATGGAAAGAATGTATAGTTTTAAAATGTAGGTAAATTTTTTGCGAGAAAATTATAATTTAAACACCGCCATAAAATAGTTTCGTTACCAATCATAAAAAGAAAAAAAAATGTTATAGAGATGAATTTTAAACAAGATAATGCTCAATTATTGAATACAAAAAAGGAAAAGAAACGAATAATTAAACCACACAGTATAAATAAATACAAAGCTTTCATGTAAATTCCAACATAGGTCAGATAATGTAAAATAAATATTTTTTTTTACCACAATCAGGGTTATTTTTTAATAATGTCACAAATATTATTATACTAGATTTTGCCTGCGGCTCCGCCTGCTTGTGCATCGTGGCACGTTGAGATGTCATGTCGTGAATTTTTTACGTTGCTTGTCTTAGATTTTCACGTTACGACGGTGCAGCGTGAAACAATATCGCGTCGTAGCACGACACGACATCGTAACGCGCCATCCAATATCCAATATTTTCTGGGTATCTATTTTGAAAGAAAAAAAGAAAGTTTCTTGTTTCCTCTTTAGGTGTCTTTTTAATACCAACAGGAGAATACATCTATTGCGGTCCATTTTTCGAGATTAACTGCAGCACCATATCAATGTCGCCAAGCCGTGCATCTTGGCGCGATGTCGTGTCGTGAATTTTTACGTTGCTTGTCGTAGATTTCCACGATACAGCGTGCAACGATGTCGCGCCGTAGCACGACCCTACGTCGTGTCGTGTTTGTGTGTAAAAGCCCTTACTCAGAACTATAACAGAAATACAACTTGTGTAAAGAACTAAGAAAAATAATTGAAACTGCCACATTATATTCCAGGAACAGACTCATACGGTCGGAGCTGCGAGAAAATCTGATTTGTTGTCAATACGTTTGCTTTTATTGTGTTGAATATTTTAATAACATACGTAGTCTGAGATTACGATATTCGATGGTGTATGGTAAAAACTGGAATGTCGCGTATTCTTGAAGGTTTTAAAAAATATTACTAAGGATTATTTCTACCAAATAATCATGCCTTTATTATAACCATTACTTGACCCGACAGACGTTGTCCCGTCTTAACTATGAATTTGCAGCGCGCATTCTGTCAATCGCTGACAGTTATTTCAAACAATTGACAGTTATATAAAATTAATATTTTCATTAAGTTTTCTTAAATTTTCTACTTTTCCGCGCAATTTTTTAAATTTTTTCTTTCATAAGAACCTTCTCCTGACAATAACAGACACAACAAAAAAAATAGTGAAATCGGTCCACCCGTTCACGCGTGATGGCGTGACCAAGGGAAATAGAGATTCATTTTTATATATATAATAGATATATATAGATAGGAGTAATTTGACTAGATATTGTGTCATCTTCCTTCAGCGGGTCATTTAAGTCGGAGACAGTACAGCGTAGGTACAAATAAAACTTACTAAGTAAATTGCTCATAACTGAAACCACCTTCATTACACAAACAATTTTCTTTAACCTTACCTCAGCAAAAGTGTACTCTGAGCGTAGACAGGGTTCTTATCATCAGCAGTCGCACCTCAAGTGATATCGCTTAAAATATCTGAAATCTTTACAGAGAGCTTTGCTTCACGCGCACTCTTTGTGAGATAAGCAAAAATATAGCGCGGATTATCCTTCAACGGTAAACATTTTACTTCTGCGTGAAATCCTCCTTCTGTTGTATAAAATAAAGTCGAGTTTTAATTGGCGATGCGATTTGTATAAACTGACGTGGGTGGCTCTTGGAGACAAGTATAGCGCTACAAACGTCTTTCGTTAGGTTTTAGTATTTCTATCTGGGTATCTCCGCTTTGTCTATTTCCGCCGCTAAGCAGTATAGGCATAGCAAGGAGGGATAAGGGTGGTCTGTGTCTACCCTATAAACGTCTCTGCTCACCCTAAAAAAAAAACCTTACGCTTACAATAGCTTCGCGTGATGTGCAGGCGTTTCGTTATACGGGAACTTTTCTTCGCTCCTGATAGCTGCACCGCCTAGAGAAAATACGTAGCAGCACCAATGCTTAACAGTAAGACTATATGTTATGACGAAGAGAACGACGCAGTACCTTGCAGTGTTTATAATAAAATCAGCCCTGTATTATATACTATTCCACTGCTGGGTATGGGCCTCCTCTACTGCTGAGAGTTACGCCTTAGTCAATGCTAGTCTGGAGAGCATTGACAGACTTCATATACCCTTAAAATTCTTATAGAGAACTTCTCAGAAATGCAGGTTTCCTCACAATATTTTCCTTTGTCGTTAAAGCAAGCGATAATTCACACAGAATACACAAATAACTTTAGAATAGTTAGAGGCCCTTGAGTTTTGAACCCGTAGTGTTATACAATCTCAAATTTAGTTAGAGCTGCAACTGTCTACACGGAGTATTATTCGTTTCTTCTTTTAAAAATTAAAACATAATAATAAAAACATAGACTAAATCATATATGTATAGAATAGAATGTAAAATAATTAAATCATCTAGGATTCCAACCACAGCTTTACCAGTTTAATGTTCATGAATCTATTCAGCATTTCAACTGGGAAAAGAATTCTTACGTTTGGCTGAAAAATGAACACACGTAAGGAGTTGGCAGTGTCAAATGGATTTTTAAGCGGTATGTGAGAGGAATTCGAGAGAATCCGGCAATGGATATAGTTTGTTTAGTGTGGAACGTATTGCCACGTCTCCATACTATAGGGAGCTACACTCAAGTTACAATTTAAGCAATGCCAACGAATAATTTCCCATCTGAGGTAACATGAGTATATAGCAGTCGTATAGTTGTGAAACTGGTTAATAATCAACAGTAGCTAAAAAAAGATAACTATTTATCGCAGTGGCGAAGAGTGAACTTGTTCAAAAGGTAACCCGAGGAAAAACAAATGCCCTAGTTAACATATCGTAGCCAATTAAACATAAAAACAATAAGACAAACGTAAATGAACATAAAAGGGAAGCCGGTAGGAATCGACTTGTATGGACGCTTCGCCACCGATTTATCGTACGCTTACTTTATCTTTCTCAAATAAGGGCAAGATTTAAGAAACGTTTCCAGCTATCTTCGAGCCGGTCGCTGTACTAGATCAATACTTTTTTGATATGATTAATGATGACTGGTTTATTCTCAGTATCGATAATCGCTAAAATCGTTTATGAGCTTCAGACAGGAAAAGGAATTTAAAAAAAGTTTAAATAGATTCCAATTTTACGCACTACAAACTCACTTTACCTCTTTAGATATAGCACAGATATTAACAAGTAGCGGTCGACCCGTACCAGCTCAATACATTTTGCCAACACAAGTTTTGTATTCAAGTGGGCGTCTACAATTAATCTTCGTTTAGGAACGTAATCACAGCCCCGTTTAATAACCGAGTCTGTCTCGGCCACCCATTAACTACTTAAGAGGAGATTAAACCAGGATTGTGGTAGAGTACTGATTAATAACGTGTAACCCTGACTACTTCGAACGCAGCAATGCGAAATGGGAATGTATTCTCATTTAAAAATTTAAAACTGTGTAATTGGCCAGATTCACAAAAAATGGTAGTGTATTAAAGTTGTTGTAGACATAAAAGTGCGTGCAAAATAAAGTAATTTTAAATAGAAACGCTAAAGACTAAAAGAATCATATGATTCTATTCACACATATGTGTGTGCCTGGCTTGAAGGTAAATAGTGGTTAGGGAAGGGAAGTGTTTGGACCTGCAAATCTCACTCACCATACCAAACACAATGAATCTCTCTTAGGCAAATGCTGACCAAGGCGGTCAGTCATAATTATTTTTGGCTCGACCTGGGATTCGAACCCAGGACCTTAGCACGGCGATCATACTCGTATTACAACTACCATCGAGGCAAACAAAACACAATTGTAGCTTCACGCTTCTATGCGACAGTGGGACTATTCCAGTCAAATCTATACCGTAGATAAATATATCCAGGGACTATACACATCACGCCTCCACGAAGAGATAGTTAGAGGTCCAACTAAATTACCCAACACTTTATGCCAAGTATGTTCCGTGCCATGATGTGATAGGGGGCGAGGTTTTTGCCATATCGTACACAAGACTATGGGCTAATTCTGAGCTAAAAAACAAGTCTTAATTTGCCCGACCTATGATTGCAATCCAGGATCCGAAAGTGGTGTTGTACCTGGCACTCAATACAACTACGCCACAGAGGCAGTCAAGGTACTTAAAAAATAGTTTGCCCATCACCACGGTATTGCTATATAAAAATACACCGAAACGAATTCGCGCAACCCGAAGCAGGGGTCGCGTTTAAGATTCGTAGATCTCATTTGTTAGTGTCACCTCACAGCGGATACCTACGACTACGGTTTAGGGATGGAACACGACTCAACGAAATATTTGAAACATTGCTCGAAACTTCGTCCAGATAGTATTCTGTTTATATTAATATCAGCCCTGTATTATGTACTTTCCCACTTTTGAGCACAGGCCTCCTCTACTACTGAGAGGGATAAGGCTTAGTCCACCACATTGGAATAGTGCGGATTGGTAGACTTCACATACCCTAACAATTCTCACCTATGGGTTCCTCACGATGATTTCCTTTACCGTTAAGCGATTCACAAAGAATACACACATAATTTAAGAAAAGTTAGAGGTGTATGGCCTACGTTACATGTTGTATATGTGGGAATGAAACATTATTGTGATGCATGGAATGGAATGTAAAGTGCGTGAGCGAGATGAAACGAGAAGTTTAAATAAAAGACGAGATTTGGAAACGATTGTACTAAGGACAGTCATTGTACTAAGTCAGACAGGAAAAAAATATTTTAAAATGCAATTAACTTGAAAAGTAACGTTTTATTTTGGAACAAATCCCACATATATATCTTTGATGCTTTTTGAGGTAGTCTATATCATTTTTTGGGTATCAAGCTTTCTCTGTACAAAATTTTACTAAAATCCGTTATACTACAATTTAGCAGTATAGCATAACAGACAGTTACTTTCGCATTTTTATTAGTATAATGGAGCCCGACAGTCTTATGCCTTTAATTACAAAGCATTCCAAGATATCTTTTAACGATCGCCGCAATTATGCCTATCTGCATAATTGTTTTTCGCATTCAGGAAGTCTGCTTAATATAGTTCGTAAGAATGCACAACAAAGTTGACTCTAAATACTGCAATTTTGCACGTAAGTTCCTCATAATATGACATAAAAGACTATTTATGACTGCATGCAAATTCCAAAGCTCGCAATATAAAATAACTAATTTATATAGTAATAGTTTATGAGCTTCCTAATCCCAATTCCTTATAATTTTTGTTTCTCTGATTGAAACTTAAGCGATTTTAGTCTTACTAATCAAGACTAGCAATTTACCTAATCTTACAAATTATCGAATATTTACCGCAATATTCCAATTTTTGCCAAATACATGGCTCAATGTCTATCACTACTCGCGATTTCGGACAGTTTTCACCGAATTTCGATCTCGCAAACCCGAAGGCACGTCCCAACACTGACGTCAATCAAAATAATAATCGCCCTGGATTGACAAATCGATGGTGTTCCGGGCCGCGCGAACCTTTGCCCCGGATATGAGCATTCATTTCCAGAAACTTTCAGTAGAAACATACATTATTCAGGTCACCGCTTTCTTTGAATGTATTTCAGGTGTTTGTGGATTTAATAAATTCGTTTGTAAGCGAATTCACAAGTAGTTCTGTGATAGAAAGCGATACACTACTTTATTACATTGGTCGATCCTTCCTTATATCTGAATGCCAGAATACTTAGCAATATACTTCCATAATATGGCTTCACTGTATATCGCCTCGGCTTCTAGGTACTTTTAATTTAACATTGTACTTTGAAATTATTGGAATTTTGTGGCTTTGACGATTCAGCAGTTGCCTACACCAGCTGAAGAGTAAACTGACTCGTAAATCAACAGAAACACATAAAACATCCAGACAGATAGCGCGTAAACCGCACAATTTATAGAGATTTATTCATAACCTCGTCGCGATATGGTTTATAGTTTTGTCTTATAACATGCAATTGCCGGTGGAAGGGTGCCAGTTACATTTTGTATACAATGCTATAGAAGTGGTGAAAAACTACCCTTTTAATGGCCAGCTCCCAAGAACCGCGAACCGAGGTCAGTCAGTATTTTTAATTGAAGAAAGCCTGCATTTTATTTAGCATGAACTATACTTATAGGTGAAGTAATTTTGTTGTGCCATAAACAGCAAACATCGCAGTGCAGTTTGGTGGTGGAAATAGACAAATCGATTGCTCTCGCAAATGACTGACATACGTTAGTGCAGAAAAACATAAGATAATACTTATGAAATAACAATACTATTTTTGAACATTTATAATCTGGAATACCTGTAACAAGAGTAAATTGTTTAAATGAAACTATTTTACGAATTTTATCGCGGTTTTGTATATTATAATTTTCTCCCGACGTTTCGAAGACTTCGCAGCCTTCAAGGTCACGAAAGCGACTGTGTTTTGGTTGTCCGAAAAGTCAGTTACAATATCTTTAATAACATCGGAACCCAAAAGACCGGATGCCAGATTTTAAAACACTAAGTTCGTCCTGCATAGGTCGGACTGTCAACAGTAAAAAAAAATTGTGTATAATTGTAAAATGTAGGAGGCAGTATGGTCGAAGGACTATAGCCTGTCCTGTAAGGACGCATAAAAATAATTTTAGAAACATTTTAAAATGTAGGCACATATTGTAACTTTGACTTTTCGGACTACCAACACCTTAGTTCTCCCCGTGACCATGAAGTCTGCTAAGTCTTCGAGTAGTCGAGACAAAATTATAACATAAAAACCGCGATAAAATCCGAAAAATAGTTTTATTTCAATGTCTAACATTCGCGTAACCATAAGACTAAATTAGCCTAAGATCCCGCATATTAGCCAAAACAGAATAAATTATGAAAACAGCTCGGCAATTTAATAAGGCCTATCCTCACCAGATGGATCTATTCATTTTAAATTCTAAACGCCGCCACATTTTGCTTATGAAAGTTTAATTTTAATTTTCCATTAACTGTTCTTTGAATTCTGTATGAACGGATTAAATTGTATGAAGAACCAATTTGGGATAGCACCTGCGTCTTTGTCTTAAAACGTTTGTTGTGTGATGTTAACAATGAAGATTTTAAATTATCTAATTTATTATTTGCTTCAATTAATTATAAGCATTTTAGTTAAAATAACTTTCACCTAACCAACTGCTATACTGCTGATATATCATAGCAGTGTGTAGTCACTGTTGTGTCCCGGTTTGTAGAACATTGTAGCCAGTGTAACTACTGGACATAATAAGACTTAACATCTCGTGTCTCAGGATGGCGAGCGCAGTGCAATATCAAACAATATTTTGTAACTCAAAGTGTTGGATGATGTTTCTACTGTTGATAGGCGGTCGTATCGCTTACCATCAGACGAACGGCAAGCTCGTCTCGTCACACAGCAAAAAAAACATTTGTTTAGTTTAGCAATGCAACATTTCTTTTATTACATAACATACGTGTGTTACGACAAGGGTCGGCTCATCCAAATACACCGGACTTTCATCTGAGCGCATAAGGCGCTCGCAACGTTTGGAAATTAAGTGACCATGCTGAGGGCAACCCACAGGGTAAGAACCTCGGCCCAGGACGGCCACTGGGAGAGGATGAGACATCAACGATTAGGGATGAGCGTGCTAAACAATCTATTACCGTATTCGTCGGCATGGGTCTTTAAAGCAACTTTTACTTTAATACACGTATGAACTACGCAAAATAAATAAAAAATACACATTGTTGCCTTCGCGCTGTGTCTTATTTCTTGTGCATCAGTTGCCAGCGATGTGTACTACATAAATATAGCTTATCCCTGCACTTTCGCCAACATGAAGAAGTTTGTCCGGGACAAATATTTACCCGGAACAAAAAGTAGTCTATAAAATAAATTGACAACTATTATCAAAGTTTATGTGATAAGCTGGCCTCGTATATTTTATGACGGGGTAAGTGTTCGATCTGTAGCAATATATCTTAAAGCGATGTCGGCTGTAGAGTGGGCCACGATTTATGGAGAGGTCTATGCGGTTTCCGTCCGCTATGATTGATGGACTTTCGGGCCATGTTCCGTGGTTTCACTGACCCTTCATAAATATATTGTTACATTTATTTAATAATGTCCAGAGTAAAGTCTAGTGTCCGTGTACTTTTCGAACGTATCGCACGAATGACTATCAAAAATTGAGAATGTTAACACCTAACAAGCTTTGATATGGCAGGAAAACATCGTGAAGAAACCTGCATACCTGAGAAATTCTCTATAGGAATTTCGAGGATGTGTGAAGTCTTCCAATCCGCACTAGGCCAGCGTGGTGGATAGTACAGGGCTGATATTATTATAATAACAATTAACATCAGGTAACACAGGTTTAAGCTATAAAAATAATACATCAACAAACACTTTCTTCATCACGATATTTTCCTTGGTTGAATTTATTTTCAATAATATTATCTATCTCAACTAAGTACTTATATTTTATATTGGATCCGTCAGCAGTTATTAGTGTTAATTACTTCGAAGTGCCCTTATTTAGTACTTAAGGCTGTAAGTAGAATTAATTGCTTTGAGATAGACGGTAAAATAGTGTTTCGTATTTTATTAGGTACTAGCTTGTTCTCACGGTTCTGCCTACGTCAAAATGCGATCTGTAAATACATGCCAATTCGGATAAAAAGTAGCATAAACCACTCAAGAGTAATACTTTCCTGTTATTAAACCAAATTTCGAACGCGTCTAGTTGTATTTTAGTACTTATACCTAAAATCATAGGAAGATGCGGAGATTTGATAGCTCCTTCTGCAACTATAACTTCTTTTTGTGCGAGTAGCTTTATGGCACCGGCATCAATTAATATTTTAAACCATTAAGAATTTTGATTCGTATCATTATTTTAATGAATGCAATATTTTGACTATTATTAGATAGCATAAGTTGCAGTTGTTCGGAATTTGTCTTCACCTACTGCGAACAATCCCTTAGCGTGTCCAATATCTGTGCCATATATAACAGGCAGGATGTTATGCCCTATATCTATAGAAGCTTCTAAATCTTTACTAACTATCTGTTTACCGTTAAAGGCTAAACCAAAGTAGACTTCAGGATTAACAAACGTTTTAGTATAATCTTTAACCAGTGTTCAACTTTTAAATTTTTTTATAATACGGAAGAAGTTTTCCCAGAGCCATGTTCTGTCATTGCTAGCTTCGTACCATCGTTTATTTATTCCCTCAGCAGTATTTAAGCTGGTAATGTAACTACTCCCCCCTAACATTTTACTAACAAGCAGTTTTTTGACATGCTTACAAATAATTATTTCGATTTGTTTATTGAAGGAACCAGATCGAAGATTAAAATTAGGATTGTTTATTGAAAACTACTTTAGCAACGTAGCAACTGTTATTAGCAATGCCATTTGTATTTCCTAAGATGGTAAAATAAAGCATATTGGAAGAGGCCTATGTCCAGCAGTGGACAAAGATAAAATCTGATGATGATGAATTCGTATTTAAAATGTACTGCACTTCACGTCTAGTTTCATCACGGTTCAAATCTACTTCAACATTAGCATTTAGTACAACATAATTAAAATTTTCTATGCATTTTAGATAAGGACGCCGCTCGGCCGAGCTTCTGTTTCTGACAAACCGCGATAGCTTCCAAGAAGCAGCTCTGAGTTTGCGTTATGCAAATTAGAACATTTACAGAAGAGTTCCTTTAGCTGTTTATTTTTGCCTTTGCCTATTTATGTATTTATTGCCTAGAACACATTTCTTAATTAAAGATTGGGAATACATTGATTAATCGGGTATTGGGAATGTTCTGCTCATTGGTCCGTTTGTCACTTTCATGAAAATAAATATTATCACATGTCAGTCAACATTTTTACAAACCCTCACTCCGTTCATCATCAGGCTTGTAGGTTAGCTAGGCTAGGGCTCATATCCTCACCGGCGAAGATCGCGACGGGGTAACCTTAAATTTCCCCTTACTTGCCAATCCGAGCTGGCTACTTTGTTTTACCTTATGCCTTGTATTCCCTAAGAATTTTATCCCTAATATAAAATATCCGTAGTTATATAAGTGGTCTTGGGTGTTATTAAAAAGTAATAATAATTATTCTTATAAATTGTTTTGACGCATCATAAGTGCAACTTTGTTCGCCTACGTGATAATAAAGTATTTTATTTTATTTTATATTTTATCCGATATAATATCACCAATACGAGCAGAGCATTAATGAAAAATGTTGCAAAAACGGGGAAAATTTATTACTTAAGCTTCCGTTGCATGCGCTCCGTAAAGCGTTAAAGTTACGCAACAACCATGTGTGACGAAATTGATCCTCTTAAACAGTTCTAAATAATATATTATAAAACAAAGTTTCTGTCTGCCTCTCTGAACGCAATTAACTCAAAAACTATCCAACGAATTTCGATGAAATTTGGTATGGAGATAGTTTCAGGGAAGGACATAGGCTTTTTTTATTTCGGAAATATAGCGGGACTTTTATACCAGAAAACTCTTTGACGCGGGCGAAGCGGCGACTGAAAGCTAGTATTACATATATTTATACATTCTAAAGTCAATAAAAGTAATTTGCAGAACCAGACTTTTTATTATAGTTGAATGCCGAGATGAACAAGTCTCTCTCCTGATGATAAGCGACACGAACGCCCATAAACAGTAGGAACACCATATGAATGAATAACGAAGTACTGACCAGCACTCCACTGCGCTCATCACCTTGAGACATGAGATGTAATATCTGAGAATGAGCAGTAATTACGCTGGCTACATTATTGAAACCGGATCACGAACATGCATGCATTGCTGCTTGGCGGTGGAGATAGTCATTGCAGTAGCCACCTACACGGCCTAGCATTTTTATTTGTTTTAATTTTCTAGGCGTATTTTCTTTTTACTCCAATTTGCTACATCTTCCTTCTTACATCTCCTCATCGTATAAGATTATTTGATTGGCTGAACCATTAAATTTCCTTATAAAGACAATGCAATAATATTAAGTCGAAGACTTTCCCTGTCATTAGCTAAATTAATACAAATATTGTGCAGTTTCCCTGTGTGTATTCTTCGGCATTGTTAGCACATTAAGAGCAAGCGCCATCAATCATTCCAGCCACTACACATCAATTTCGCTCAAGTGAATTTGAACATACGGACGGGAAATTTGGCGAACATGGTTTTTGTGTCCAAACTAGAATATGAACTTAGGCGTATCGCCACAAGTATGGGTAAAAGTGAAAATTATTTTAGATCTTAAATCCTCCATGTTAATAAAATTGTTAACATTGAATAACAAACAGTGCTCAGCGTAAGCTGATGGTAATAGAAGTATGTATTTTAGTGCACATGTGTTCTATATAGCATGATATTATAAAAGTAGAATGGGGACGAATTTCAACCCTGGGTAACTCATATACGTGACATCACACTTAGATTCGGTAATGATAGTGATTGTGGTCCTGATATTAGTATTATTCAAAATTTTTGAATTGAAGATGAAGGTGATGATTCTGATGATTAGAATGTTGTTTTAGGCAGTGATGAAGACAATCGCTTTAAATTGTAATAATGAGCTTGTTCCTCGCTTATAGTAAGGGCAACTGGTGAAACAGTGCCAAACTTAGAATCACTAAGTTGTGCCGATTGAAAACCCGTGTGTACACCACGTTAAAAGATTAGTGACACTTCATTTGACAGAGTTGAGAGTGAATCTTTAGACACAGCCGATATCTAGGCCTTGAAAACCTCCCAATTCAATACTTTGTATTGAGTACGACATAATATTTATATTAGGCTTTTAAAGTTAAATGGAGTGGATGGATAAAACTATCATGTAATATTAGAACGAGTACATACTGTGGGCCATAAATGGTATTTGAATATCCCTTTATTCGTAGTCTCAATGTTTCTTTGTTCGACTATGGCTATTCGTTTGTTAAACAACAATATAGCTGAAAGTTAAGTTGTATTCTGAATGCCTTCTAGCGAATAATTAAAGGGCACTAACCAAATAGTTACGTTTAAAACGCGGTAAATTAACATATAATCAGTAAAGTTTTTATTTTTATTCGGGAACGACAAAGTGACCCACTGCACCCGATGGTAAGTGAAGTGGGGTCCAACAGAATATCGCCTAACGAGAGATGATTACCCCTCGACAGTCGACACAATTATGCCGGCCGGTTGAAACCGGTTATACACAGGCTGATCTCGGAATACTACACAGTTACTTGGGCCACTATGGCGGGTTTTAACACCTTGTGTACGATGATCGCTATCCGGGCGGAGTTAAAATATATGCTACTACTAACAAAAAGTTTCAACAGTTTTTTAATCTTCAGATCAATAAAAAAGAAGTTCTGGAATAATTCATTTTCCAGGTAGTTCCTAAAGGTAGTAGTAACACGTTTCGTGCATGTCGATTAATGGACCACTTCGGGAATATTGCTCTTCACTGCAGTTGCCTGCCCTTGGGGCTATTGCTAGCGAGGAATTAAAAAAAATTGAATGGTTTAAAAAAAATATCAATGAACTTGGAACTACTTTATCTCGGATTAACAGTCTTTATCCAGAAGACTGAAAATCAAAATTATTTTAAGACCTTACACAGAGACTTGTATGAAAAGAAATAAATTCATAAATAGGGCGGCAATGCGCTTTCAACGTAACAATTTAATTATAAACCTGGGGGTTACTTTAACAATTGCTAAAGCAATCAAATATATAAACATGAAGAGTTTGTTTGCACACACTAATCTCAGGTACTACTAAACCAATTTTGAAGTTTTTTCACTAATAAGAAGCATAACTTCTGAGTGCTATATGCTTCTATGTTTATCCCGGAACCTTTTTTTTAAAAGAGCGGAGCTAAGGTTATATTAAATAAAATGAATATAATAGTGCTTACGCAATATTATGTGGCCACCCGCGACAGAAACATACATTGCGGTGTTGTCCACGTACATGGAATATTGCATACGAAAGACATACCTCCTAACAGGTTAGTACTAGGGAACAGACACATACAAAACTACTTAAACAATAGCTCCTCCATAATCTACATATATATAAAAATGATTCCCTATTTCCCTAGGTCACGCCATTACGCGTGAACGGCTGGACCGATTTCAATATTTTTGTTGTTGTTGTTGTGTTTGTTATTGTCAGAAGAAGGTTCTTATAAAAGAAATAAATCAAAAAATTGCGCGGAAAATTAGAAAATTTAACGAAAATATTAATTTTATATAACTGTCAATTGTTTGAAATAACTATCAGCGATTGACAGAATGCGCGCTGCAAATTCTTAGTTAAGACGGGACAACGTCTGTCGGGTCAACTAGTAATAAGATAATCATCATCTAAAAACTCACAACGTTCAATCACTTATTCAACTGTTTTATGCTAGAAGACAATTAAATTCCATCGCAGAACGCTTGCAGTAATATTTGTAATCGATCAGGATGCGCCGCTGGTTGGTCGCAAATTAGCCGCATTCTCTTGGCAATTTGTTGCACAAAGACATACCCTCGGGTGCTGGCGTGCAAAATTACTCAAAATGTTGGGCCAGTTACAGTCTCACTGTTCGTGCGATATTGAATTTAGCTAGTTTGATTGGAATAGTTATCGAATTGTGTTCTTCCGCGTTGCGTATTGTGGTTATAAAGATTCTTAAATATTTGTAAAATTTGGGTTTAAAAGCAGATTTAAATTATATTAAAATTAATTTAACTTTTTTCGTATATTCTATTACAATCAGTCAATTTCTATATTATGCTTCTAATTATACTCTATCCACGTGTAAAAATTACATCAATTTCATTAAATAGATTTGGAAATGCGAGCTACCAAACATTCAGAAAAGAATTCTATAAATCGCTGATTTGTGTTGTATCTCTCTTTTTCAGTTAATACTTTTATTTTTATTACTTTTCTTTCAAAGTGTAAACTCATCGGATTCTGCTGTTTTATTATATGTATGGTTTATGCGTTCCTAGCTTTTGCTTGATACTTTGACCGCGTAAAAGATTTTTTCGTTATAAAAATCCCGCTACACTTTTAGAGATACTTAATTTATAATTATGTTAATCCAGAACATATTTAAGGCTAACTTCACCAAAGTCCAACTAGCGATAGTGCGTAATGCGCTAAGCCAAACATAATCGCAGCTTCACATATAATATGTAGAGTATTAGTAGGATAATTAAAATACCATCTGTTACTCATATGACGAGCGCCATGTTGTGTTCCACAATGCTTTGTAATTATGTTTTGCTCTCAGAACAAGAACAAGCATAGAAGGAATCTAAATTACCCTCATATACTTGTCCTTTTTTTCAAATAGGCCAAAACCGTTGAAAAGAACGAACATGTTGCTATGGTCGGCTTGCGTACACTTTAAAATTATCAAATGGTTACCTTTGGTCCTCTTTATGATGCCGAATTAAAAAGCAAATAAAATGTCAAATGTTCCAATTTGCCAACCTCAAAACAATGTCACAAACGCGCCCACACAATTTAGTTACGTTATACTTCAGCGCGTGCTTTTCAAAAGTGGCTACATGTTTTGTAATATTTTTGTTGTTAATTTTAATAAATACACAGTGCTGTTTAAGTATAATATAGCCCTACGAACAAACAATGGCCTGCGTTATTATGGGGTGTAAATCTCATTCTTGTCGTAAAGAAAATGAAACTGAAATCATCAGCTTCCATCGGTGAGTAAACAAAAAACCTAATATATTTGCTTAAACCCTGTACATAAGTGCAAAAGTATTATTAATTAATCTTTATTATGCTGTAGTCATATTATAATCTGCTGTTGGCCATTCGATACAGTAATTATTAAGTATTTTTCATTTTTATCAATTTACGTAGTCGTGTTCAATAGTGTTGTTCTGCATATTCTGTCGATAACATAGATGTTAGTATATTGTAGTTGACTATTTTGCATAAATTGCGTTTTACTTTCAATATACGGTGGTGAAGTGGTAAAAGCCACTTGGAAACCGTGCGCGAAGGCTGGGGGTTGAGGAAACTATCTGATTTTCATAGTGTGTTTCATTGCAGATTCCCCACAGATAATGCTATGAGGCAAAAATGGATCGTTGCCATAGCTCGTCCCAATTGGCATTGGAAAAAACAGCACCGTGTTTGCTCTAAGCATTTCGACAAAGTTTTATTAACTTTGAAATAAGTTATCACACATATGTGACATGAATGATACTGCTGTGTTTTAATTTTAATGTCCCATTTTAGTAGCTTCTGTCAAATCACACCTCTTGGGTATCTTTTAATCCCTAAGAAAGTCAGAAAAGAAAAGAAGGCGTACTGGCTTTCTTCTAAACGAAATTCCGGTCGATTTCTTGTTTGTTACTTACAGCGGTTTCCATTCCTTCCGAAATTTCTAAGATTTTCTTAATTTAATAATCTAAATGCTAAACCATTTTTGTGTGAATGACGTTTCGGAAGGCATGGAAACTGCTGTAAATAGCAAATGAAAATTGGATAAAATTTAGCTCGAAGAGAGCCGGTAGTTCTATAGTTTATTGTAATTTAACAGCTTCTTAACGAGTGATTTTATATACCCAGACCTCATTTGGTACTTGAATACCAAATTAGGGTTTTGATATCTTTTTTAACCTTTATCTAAAATAGCATTTTGCAACGGTTTGTAGTTGACTGACCGAAAAGTGTTTATTTTAGCAGGTCTGTGAATTTACCATAGCCGATAGACAAAGCATCTATCGATATCGATAAGATGTCAGAAGAGATCGCAACACAATTAAAATTCTTGCTGTCAAAGACAGAGTACACTCAAATGTCATAATGTTACTTCTATGCTTGTCATTGTTCTGAGGTTTTGCTACTGTTTGTAGGCTGACGTTTGCGGTCAGACGACCTGAGGTAATTCTCAGGAAGTGGACATAACGGACTTATTAGAATACATACATAGCATCACGCCTATTATTCTTATTAGGCGTCTACAGAGGTGTTATCACACCCACATTTCGCCAGCTTGTATGTTAGGTTCTAATATGCAACGAGCATATTGCCAATTGCCTGGCACAATTCCAGACTCCGGGCAGATAGTGAACAGAAAAACCCAATATTAATTTATTAAAGCCGAGGATCTGAGTCCTCAGCAGGCCAGTGGTACCAAATACCAATCCAGCTACGCCACCATGGCACTCACGAAACATTATAAGTTGAAATAATATTGTTGTCTAAATGATTTTTTATTTATTTATTTATTACACTTTATATACAAAGAGTATAAAAGCGGACTTAATGCCGAAGGCATTCCCTACCAGTCAACCTTTAGGTGGTGCAGAGACTAAGAGGTAGGTGTACACAACGAGAGAAGGTGGTGGAGAGAACATTAACAAACAAGACTGAAATCAATTAAAAATATAAAAGGTACGTCATATAAATATGCCCACATACATAAATACGTACATACATACATACAAACGAACAAACATACATAAATAATATTATATATATCTACTATGATAATGCGTGGGAGGGAGACATTTCATCAGAGATTGTCCATGACCGCGTTATTTAGCACTGGTAAATACTAGAGATGCACCGAATATTCGGTTATTATTCGGTATCCGGCTTATCCGGCCCATTTTTTATTATCCGGCCGGATACCGGATGGTAATCTACTATCCGGCCGGATACCGCATAGGTAGTAAACTTGTTAGATTTGGAATCTAAATAAAAAAACAGTTGTAATAAAAGTTTTTTATTATTTTAAACAACTTTTATAATAATAAATGAAATATTTTAAGTAATTTGGTGATAATATTGATAGTTAAAAAATTTACTCATTTGTAACTAGTAAGTAATATTAAATAATTTAGTATTGGAAATTCACTAAAGGTAAATTGTGATGTATAAAAACAAGATTTTCTGCATTGTTAGGGCGCAAACGATTCCTCTTGTTTTCATATATAAGCCCGGTCTCTGAAAACAGTATCTCACTGTACACACTGCTAGATGGAGAAGAGAGATATATTTGGGAAATTTAACCAAAATCGGGAATTGTTTGGCGTTTGCTGCCCACCATACGTAGGGGATACTTTGTCGATCAAGACGAACCATCTTTAAATAAAAGTCAAGTTCATTGGCTATAGCACTTTTACCAGAGTCTTCATTCTGATCTTTGGCAACTTCATTAAAGCAGTCCCAAAATGTTTCATAAATACCCATGCCATAGCCTGCTCTTTTCTTCATTGGAGGTGAATCGTCTTCACTGCTGACTGAATCCTCTTCACTGCAACTTAGTTTTAGACTCTCCAATAAGAGTCTTTGGCGAGCCTTTTCTGCTTGTATTACCCCAAAAAAATTGGTCTTGAACCTGGGGTCCAATAATGTAGCCAGGAAATAGCGCACGCGACGCGCACCTACGAAACTTAAAATATAGGTAGGTATCATACCGCAGGCCGAATATTCGGCGGCCGGATACCGAATATTCGGCTGGTGGTCAGGCCGAATATCCGGTATCCGGTATCCGGCCAAACAACTATCCGTTGCATCTCTAGTAAATACATGTAGGTGAGAAAAACGTCACAATTCACAATGATACTTACAATACTAAACTTTTGGTTGATAATCCTTTATCTTTTTTGTCACTATTCACTATCTCCAACAATTTGTCTGCTCCCAGTGTAAGATCAAAATTGATCAGTCATGCTCGACATTCACATAGTATCTCTTAATTTTTTTATTCATCTATGACACTTCCTCTGTTCATTTCGACATTCAATAAAAGAATATCATCAGAAATGCCTCATGGCGTAATAGCCAAAAGGTTGACCAAGAACGTAAGGCCTCGGGTTCGTTTTATTTATAATTAACACCATCATCCGTACACCTTTGCAAATTCTTCCGTGTTAGAAGAAAGAAAAACTTATATTAGTAAGACTTCTCGTCAAACACACTATCTAGCGATAAATCATTTCGAACAATCTGCATATAAAGTAATTTATTATACTTGAATATGCAAGAACCAACTTAAAATGTCTTGCAGACTCCGCGCTAGGAACCCGAGCCGTGATCTAGATGATAAATGCATTTCGTAGAAAGCTTGATAAATAGCGCAACATCGAGAAATTACTATTACAAAATGTTATAAAGTTTATTACTTCATTTGTGGTGTCTGAATCTTTGCCAGACAGAACAAAATGTCTATTTTACATCTGACTGTAATTACAGTTCTGTTTAAATTATATAACAAGAAATTGTATCTATCAGCGGTGGAATTGCGTTTTTTTTATTATTGTGGAAAAAATGTCTTCCCACTACCAACCAATTGAATAGGGGATTGAACCACTTTTCTGCAATCGTAATTCGTAACTATCTTTGCGTCTTAGCACGATATCGGCTAGCAGTCCATCTCCAAGTATGGAGGTGTTCAGAAATCCCTACAAGCGAGACGCCTTTGAGTTAACGCCCACGGGACACTGCATGGCCAACCGTCTATACTACTCCCCCTCCATTCTGAGATATATTCTACCGGTTTACTTGAATGTTCCAGATCACTTAATCCCGGAACACAAAACATTATGGACTACCCTCACCAGACAAGATTTAACATAGTCAAATAAAAAAAATAAAAAGTCTATATTTTGGCTGTTTAATATAATTCCCCTTCTATAAAACTGTGAAAAATCTTCAAACGATTTCCCACCCCTCTTAAAATACGGTAAACGTTCAACAAACAAAATAATAAATATGAAAGAAATCTGAGGAAAAATATTGAAAAACTTAATTATATCTGAACGTCGGATGTCGGTACTCTTCCGGGAGGCTTCCGGGACGACGGAAGTAACTCAAAGTTGAACCGTTCTTTTTAGTTACAGTTGTACTATAAATAGCTAGCTTACGATATTTCATATATACACATAAAACTGTTTCGATAGCAATGTAGGCATTAGAGAAAGTAGCCAAACTGTTGGTAAATACTGCAATTTATAATTTTTTTTTACAAATCTTCAGACAAACACGAATTTGTATGCTGTTTACAACCACAGATATTATAATACGCGAGGTACTTAAAGCGCGGCTGCATAACAAATTTTATATAAAACGTCCCGTGCGTCTTGCAGTGGCGCGAATTAGCATTTATATGAACGTCGAGTGTGTCGGGCTGGCGATTCTTAGTGTTTTACGATTTAATATTACCACTTTATTATCAACAAGTGTTACAAAAAACTCTGAAAACTGTGAAAACATCGTCAAAATTGAGGCAGAAATTGATATTTTATACCGATTTTAAAAAATATCATATAAATTGGAGTTTTTTGTTCATTTGACGTCGTTTTATGTCCAAACAAGATACTAAAATTGATGTCAATAAACCACATTTTTATTTTTCTTCTTACTTCATATTTCTTCAACACATAAAATTTAATTTTGTGGTATCTTTTCAACAAGTGTTATTGTATCATATTTTAAGGATCCGCTTGATTGAAGTGTACATGCATAGCAAAATCTCTTGCTATCTCCCTCCCACGTACGTCTTTTAATATATTGACGGCACTTATTCGTAAATGCACTCTTTTGACATTAAACAATTACTTAATACCCTCAAAAAAATTAAAGTAAAACTTATTCATCATAAGATTTTTAATTCTTTTTAGTAACATTCAATAAAACAACAAAACGTTATAAACAATTGTGAAATAACTCTATTCTAACAGATGAAAGGAATCAAAGGAATGTGAAACACAATAGAATGCGTTTCTAACAAAGAAATAGTACAAAAGATTTTTATAGTACAGCTAAATAACTGCAATGTAGAGAACAGAAACTTTACCAACCAGTTCATTTGATTACAAATGTTTTAATGAACTTCGAGTGACATTATCACTCATGTGTTTATGAAAGTCGTGTTGTATTTATTCACATTCTTAAATAAAATCTAACGTTAGATTGCCGTGAAGAGGTGAAAAAATATACAAATTTTCGAATTAAAATGTCTTGGATACTTCCCTGTCGTAAGTGAAAACATATTGTTTCGTTTTAAGTAAATAAAATCGATTTATTAACTTGAGATCCTATATACGGACCACTGCGATACATTATTACATTTCATATAAGATCTGGAAGCCAAAATACCCTTTCAAAATCTAAAATCTTATCCTTTAAGACCGGTACCGCCTAATTCTTTTGTAATTGTGGGTGAAAGACCAGACCACCGCCTTTCGGTTTATGCAATAAAATATTTAATAAAATCTGAAAGTATAGACTAGGCATTCGTCGTTGCATGCCAACCCTGAATGCAATATCTGTCTACAAGTAATAACAAAATAAGTGGCTGTATGAAGATGGCGGTCTGACATGCAGACAGCACGTTTGAATAACTGCATGAAGTAAAGAGCACTCAAAACGACGACTATTATTTCGGGGAATTGTAGTTCAGTTAAATGATTATAGAGTTGCTCGTTTTGGAGAGAATTTCGTGTGGGAATTTTTACCTTTTTTATTGTTTTGAATGACGAGACGAGCTTGCCGTTCGCCTGATGGTAAGCGATACGACCACCCATAATAAGAAACACCATCTAACACCTTGAATTACAAAGTATTGTTTGGTATTTCACTGCGCTCGCCATCTGAGACATGAGATGTTAAGTCTTATTATGTCCAGTAGTTACATTATTACTTAGTAGTATTTTGGGTGGTTTATTGTTTAAAAGCGATTGTAATGTTTACCATCAGGTGCGCGGCAACTCGTTTCTACTATTTAGTTGTATAAAATACTCATAATCATCATCTTTGAAAGTTCATTGCTGAATATAGACCTTCCCTAAAGCTATTCAGATAAATCTTTTAGAAGCGGCTCACTTCCAGGCAGTTCCTTCGACCTTTGTCAAGTCGTCCTGCATCTGCACTATTCGCGCTTGCTGGTTCGTGGTCTCCCCTCAATAAGTTTTGTGGCTCATCTGTTGTCAGTTGCACGAGTTATGTTCGCAGTGCTTACTTAGAAACTCAGCGCTTTCTTATTTTTATTTTTCGGACTGAGTATATTGAACCTAATTGTAAACAATGTGCGCTCGGTCTGCACACCTAATGCACGCCCACGCACAAGGAGATATTTGGCGCGGCCCTAGGAACACAGTAAAGTGTGTAAACCTCACGATTTTAAATTCACATTGAGATCAATGAGGACTTGCGAAAATTTCTCCGCAAGTCCTCATTGATCCTCCGCCCACCCTAAAAGTGGGGGATTCCAGTAACCCGTTCGCAGATTTCCCCCAATGTAGACTACAAGAACGTTTATTCTTAAAGAACAATATTCACAATGTAGTCTAAAATTTTTATCAACGATAATTCGCTTGTTTCGATGGTCGCCTGAATTATGCTGAACTATTCTAAAGCTCTGGTTCGCCTTTAATTCATAAATGAAACATGGGGTTCGTATTTTAATAAGTGATTTAATGAAATAAATCTGAAGTCTGAAATAATGACGGCTGTAGAATTGACCCCGGCAAGTCAGTTCAAATTAATGGGTCCTGACCGCGTGTGATGGATGGACAGTCGCTGGGGTGCATCCAGGAATAGCTCGTGGGGGCAAATTTGTAACCAAAAGTATCCAAGGAGAGAACACCCGCTTCAAGTGGTATTTCTACTGAGATATTTAGCCGATGATTACAAATATAAATTACTCTCTGGTATCATTCGCAACCAGAAATTCATTTTCCTCTTAAAAACATAATAGAAAAAAATCATAAAAAGTACAAATATTTACACGTTATTTTAAAACTATAACTATACCGAAATGTTGTCAAAATTTAATTTAAATTAATAAAGTTGGTCTGACCCCCAAAATATATTAAGATCCGCATCTGTCCACAATTTAGTGGGCACCCAGAAACCGCTACTTAACTATGAAGCGGGTAGGTATCTAGCTCCGAATCTCGATGGAACGATTCGGGAAATTGAGTTGGGTTTGGATTCATTTCGGCGTGTTATTGCTTTTAAACACGACAGTTACAATCCACTGACGTGCAGGCTCAGGACAGTAATGGCACTGTGGCAGAAACTCTAATCAATTTTTTAATACGAACAATAATAACTTCTTGCGCCTTTTTAAGCGCATTTCGTGCACGGAGGACTGTGAGATTTGGCTTGATTAAAGTTAATTTATATCTAAATGCAGAAAAACAAAAATTATGTAGAATATGTTTTACAAGTAATATATATTAATTCGAGGGACGTTTTTTTACCACTGAACAACTAGTATATTATTCAAAGGACTGGATCCCTCCAGTCCTTTGTAGTCCCCTACGAAGGAGTTATGATTGATATTTTTATAGAATGTATTATAAAACATAGTGATTCATTATAATGGCATTAAGCTTGATTTCCAAGGAGAGTAACCGAATGGTATGGTTAGAGATATATCATCGAATAATTATTTATTTTTAAATAATTATAATTAGTATCGAAATTCAATATAACAAGCTGGCGTTTGTTCCCTGAGGGATAGACAACGCAAGTTATTTACTGAACGGAAGTAAAACTGTCGCGATATCACACACAAATTGCCAATCCCGAAAAACGTGAGTAAAGTATATATTATTTCACATCTAAATGGTCATTCAAATTTTTAGTGCTTGGCCTGAAAATTGAACTCATTTTCGCAAAATTCAATGCCCAAATACACTATCAACAAATAAGTGAGTCTGGACTACATCAATGTCATTCTCCTTAAAACACAGCCAGAATAAACTTACAACGTATGTATATCATACTTACACATTTTCTAAGCAGTTCCGATAAATATTAAACAATAGAAACTGCATTTCAGCAGCACGCCGCTAATTAGTAAGTGAGTTAGGCGTCAGTCGCGCACGGCGTCTTGGCGGTAAATGAAATTACTGCGCCAGTGGCGCCGGCGGATGCGAGCGTAAACACGATTTCCTTCAAGATGCCACCGTCCGATAATTATAGCGCTATAATAAACACCGATAAAATCAGGACAGCATTTTAGTAACACTATGAGAGTTCCTAAAATGGCCGCCTAAGTGATGTTATTGTTTTCAAGTGCTTTTCTACATTTATATAGGTAATGAAAGCTAAGGTTGTCGATTCTTTGCAAATTATCACTTGCTTTAACGGTGAAGAAACCTGCATATCTTAGAGGTTCTCTATTAGAATTTTGAGGATATGTGAAGTCTATAACTCCGCACTATGCCAGCGTGGTGTCTAAGGCCTAATCCCGTTCAGTAGTAGAGGAGGCCCGTGGCTAGCAGTGTCGTACATAATACATGATGGGCTATTGATAAAATATTAATATCAAAATCACCAAGCTAAACTAAGCTACCGATAATGTGTACTAGTTGTACATCTTTAGACACCCCTTCAGCGTCAGGTCGGTATGTTATTATGAACAACGATCGATAAATCTCAGGTTCATTAGTAAGTCAGCTTAATTGCGGCATGGAAGCTCAATAACCTCCGATGCGCGCAGTCAGCGACGACGATGGCCCCAATTAGTCGCATCTTAAAATAGAACGCCTGTACCTTCATATAAAACTAGACAAATATTACTCACTATAAATATCAGCTATAATTTATTACTAGGAATCTTATTTGCGAGAGTGCTTCGGGTTAAGGAAGCGCTGAGTACCAGAGCTATACTTTGTCTACTTTGTCAGCATGTAGGACTTTTATAACGAACTAGCATGTCCATGGCATAATACTGACATAACAATATGTTAAGTAAAGGAAAGAAAAGGGAAGGGTCCGGGAAGCAAAAATGTTTATTCAAAACAAATTAACACCATCAAGATTTATCATACATGATCCTCATCTTGTGACAGTCGGCGAGTACGCGCGCGTCGAAGTCTCTCATGTCGCCGCGACGCCGCGCCGCACGTTCCGCGTCGCGCAACACGTAGTCCCTCACACCGCACGGGCAACACGCGCCACACTCGCAAAACGCGCAACACGCTCGCACCGCATCCCATGCGCCTGAACAACAAGGCAGACATTACTATTTTACACTACAAAATGGCACGACGAGTTTGGCCTACACTTGATGCAAAGTACCCCGTCGTAATTGCTCGCCATTAGTATTAACACAACATAGATCACCTTTCGTTACAAATCTGTGAAAAGATGTCCATTGCGCTTACTTAATCATCACAACCTCACCTTCAATTGCTCGATCTACCTTAGTAGACAAGTCTTCTATTATAAAAATCACCTGAAGCCTATACTATCATGGGCCATACCAAGCTGCTTGGCCATCTCGGCGTACTCCAAGTATGGCGTGTGGACGGTGTCATCTATGGGCGCCTGGCAGACCCTCACCACGGTAGGGACGTGAGAAGCGTTGCGCTCATTCACGGTCACACGGCGCGTGCGTCCGAATAGCGGGCACGGGCTGTTCGCGTATACCTTCTGCAATACATTTAAAATAAACAGAATTCAAATGTAAAAAAAATACAGAATTACAAAAAATATATAATGTTTTCAGTTTGTGTATGATCGATATCGTAGGTAGTTTTGTTACTCCATTTGTCCATAGGACCTCCTCAAACAGAGTATCCCTATCTCTCAAAAAACCTCGCGTTAATTTTGCGATTGATTTCTGTTGCATGTCGTACAGTTATAACTTTTCTTCTTAATTCCTAATATAATTCCTTCAGGGCAACACATTTATGATTTCTTGATATTCTTCCGCTATAGTTGTAGGAGTTAATAGACAGTGGAGAACACTTTGTACCAGTGGTTTACACATTTGTAGGTGTGTGAAATGAATAAAAATTTCTTGATATCAACACACCGTTGGCCACCTCCTGAAGCATTCGGCCACCGGTTTCCTCTCCAGCAGGAGCTCAGCAGACGTATTTTGAACATGACCCTTCCACTCCCGACGGCGGCTCTTACACACGGGACGGCATCTGCGAAACTTTTTAACTAAGAACAAAATATATTATAAATCTGACAGCCTTCTCTTTCTCTTTATCTCTCTGTTCCGTGATACATCAGCTCTTAAACAAATTGTCTATTTCGAAAGCGATTTTAGACCACTGCGTAGAAAACATCCAGTTAAAGACTTAAACAATGAACATACTAGGCTTGAATATAATTTTAGAGTGATCAGAAGTTACAAGGGACTTTCGGCCTCACAACACCCGGATTCGAAACATATTTTATGTCAAAAAGACTACATGGATCTTGCTTCATCACATTGATACCGCAGAATCATATTGATTAACTTATCAAGAACATGCTGCGTTGGCGTTACGTTTACAATCATTTTATAAGTAATATTAAGTACCACAACTAATAATTAGATAACTTAAATTTTTTTACACATGATTTTTACAAAAAGCGATGGTGATATAGACGGCCCTCAGCGGCGGCCAGACACCATCGCGTTAGTATAAACAAGATAATAATGATCACCACATACTTGCAAAGATGCTCGGTTTCCTTGGGATCCCGCTTTAACTTCGGTAATTTGATCATTGTAATTACGGATTTAAATTATAAAAACATATTGCCGAAGCCAACAATAATGTTGACCAAAAAGAATTGTAAATGTTGACATTTATCGTACGTAGCAAAAAGAATTATAATATAATATATGGAAAGTACGTAGTATATTACTTACTCTATGGTAGAAAAGGTCACCGTTTCAGAGGTTGTTTTATTTCTTTAATAGTGTTTAGACATAAGCCCTTTCTTGGTATGTCGGTGCCAAGAAGCGTCGGTGCGGCATCTGAACGTCCGATATTCAGGAAAGCTTGTTGATATCCTAAATTTCAATGAGCTGTACAATTCTGCCTGATACTCGTTTGTTCACAGGCCGTTATATTCACATACCTCCCCGCTGATGCGCGTATATTCTTCCTCTTCTTTTATATTATGGCTACCATGGTTTATTTATCAGTATGCAATTTTGCCAAATAATCTCCTTTATATCTTTACGTCAAACATGTCACTCCTGTCAGCTGTCATTAACATAATTAAAATGTCTTCATGTTCACAGTGAGCTGCTACACCTTCCACCCGCTAGCGTCGCGGTACGTGAGGCTCCGGCGACGCGTGCACGTGGTCTCCGAGTGGATGGTGTGCGTGATGGCCACCGTGTGCTGCCCCTGCTGCACCGCCATGCCGCTCGCCTCGTCTGCATCTTGTTATAGTAAAGCTTCTGAGCTGTTGGAGGTAGTTTCAATGACTGAAATAAGATCGGTTTATTAAGACGGCTCAAAAATTATTTCAAATGTATTCAGGTATAGGGGTCGTTCGTTGAACAAGAATATTAGTCGTGCACCAACCACCTGTAAGGTAAACTGACTACATGGTAAAAGACTCAAAAAATCTAGGGATCAAGGTAGATTCCAATAGGTCTAATATCTGTGAGGAAAGCCTATGCTCAGTATCGAAGATTATGATTCACCTGGCTGATGATGTTGGCAACACAATTTAAACTCTTTGTTATCATGCAGACGGTCCAAAAGCCAGTGATCGATCCAGGCCGGACGAGTGGGGAGCCGTTCCGCCCTCAACACATCACAGTGGACTTCACTCCTGGCGCTGAGGACAGCTCCGCAGTGGAGGACAAGTGCTACCAGTTCTGGGAGTTCGTCACCAGCCAGCCGGAGCTAGATGCCTTCACCGTACAACCGGTAACGTTATTACAAACATCATTAAGATCAAAATAGCGTAATATTTTACAAACACCTTACTTGCGCAATTATACCGGTCTATCGTACTCGATATCACACCTTTCATTCTTACTTAAAATGTTATCAGGTAGTGATCATTTTTCACTAAGGCAACCATATAATTAATTAACTGTTATTTTATTTTCATAATCCATCTACTATATATTGATAAATAAATAAGTATTTGTATTGCTGCTGTCCAGGATAGCGAGATTTCTTTACCCGACACCACATACATCGTATCACGTCAAGAACCACACAACGACGTAGAAAACCAACAGCATTACCCGGCTATACACGCAATGAGAAAAATGGAAGATAAAGGTATCGCTTCCATTCATTCTACCCAAGCGGCCCTATTAGAGCTGATACATCATGCAATTCTCAAAGCCTTTTTTAATGATTATATAACCTTAAGTCCAGATGAATCTTGGGTGTTCGTTTGCCTTTTTTGGGACTATCCCGCTCTCACACCCACTATTGCAATTCTTATAAGACAAAATCGGCAGTGGCACGTATTTTATGACAACGATCAGTGAAGCCGATAGGGGACCGTGCCTATTGTAATATTGGGCATATAAATTCCAGACTTTGAACTGATAGAAAGTGAGTAGAAAACCCAATATCACTTTGCCCAACCAAAGATTTGAAGCCGAGAGCTTAGTATTACAGTCGCACCGTATTACAAATACGCCATCGAGGCAGTGACATTGAAATTTATCAGAGTTATTTGAAATAAATGAAGGTTGGATGGTACCAACTTTAAATAACAATAACTACAACGTCCTTCAAAAAATACAACAGTGCTTTGCTAATTTTAGCTGCAAAAAAAAACAGTTATACTTACAGAATAGCTTGTAGTATCAAGATATCTAAAACTAATAAACTTACCATCTGCTTTGTGTATTCACAAAAGCATTTAAACCTCAACCTTTCTTTTGAGAATATAGCTGTGGTAAGGTTTGTGAGTTTAAACCAAAATTAGGGTATACTTAGAAGTTCTAGTTGTTGTGGTAACAGTGAAGTTTTGCAACAACTTGTTGGAAGCGGACGCATAACTCAAAATTAGCTTCTGTCCGCTATTTTGATTTTTGAAATATCGCAGCGCTCTGTGGTTTATGTAAAACAGGTTCAGAACAGTTTAATTTAATTAATATATTTCATTAAAATCTGATTACTGACTCACAGAATACGTTTTTTGGAAATTAATTACTTAAAGTGACTAAATAAATAAAATGTTGTTCGACTTGAGACAGACCCAGCACAAAGGAACTCCTTCTCAGCGCTACTAAACAAAAGAGCCAAATTACATTATATTCTCAAATTCAATTCTCTTATGATGGTAAAGTCTCAGTTGCTTGAAACATTGTTGTATGTTAGAGACATCATTCATGCTTAAACCTTGACGTGAGATACGGATGCAGTCTCGGCGAAGTCTCTCGAAATACATTCACAGATCCATCTGCGTGAGCACTTCTGGAACTGCGCTCGAGACAGTAAATGAACTAAAATGGTTTATGTTGCATTGTATATTTTCGCGTGGAATAATGTTCAGCACACTTCCATTCCACAAGCTTTTTACTATCATAAATATCTGTACATAATTTATTATACAGGGGGCCGTTGATGCATTCAGATATTTAAAATATAAATAGATTGTTTAATGTTAAAAGAAAACTACTACCTAGTTCCTACTAACTACAATCTCGTCTACTTTTATTACTGTATAAGAGATTGAATCGGGTGAACCCTTTAGCGTATGCTAGGCTTTTATATACAAAAACTGGCCAAAAATACCGCGTTAACACAATAATTTTCAAACCCCAGTCCAATCGTGTTAAAAACCTTTAACAAAGTGTTGCCCAATCTGAAACTCAACTCAGAACTTCCGGATCCACAGCCCATATACGTTGCCACGAGTCCAAGACGGCGACTTCATACATTTATAAAATGTTCAACTTCAAATAGTATATTTTTAATATAAAAATATGTAAGAGCACGCTATGCCAATAATAAATGCATTAAAATGTTCTTTACAGGTGCAGTAGACGCTGCGCTCAATATTGCCACTACCAGCAAACGATAATTGATTTATTTTTGTAGTTAATTTTGTTTTCTTTTGTTTTTAATTTTATTTTTATTGTTAATGTTTTAATTTACTTATTTTACTTTGTAACCTGTGTTTATAATATAATTTATATTAACAAAATTATATATATCAACTGTTTTTTTTAAACTGTTTTTTTTTTGTAATTAAAACAAAATTATTTATAATATACAAATGTTGTTTTAATAGTTCTTTACCATTTACAATGAACTCGAAACGATTTACAGTAAATAATTTATTGATCATTATCTTGCAGCGTTGTCGTCGATGACGTTCTTGAAGATGCATACGCAGCCTGTTCCATCAAATTAACCTGACTGCCTAAATCAGCAATCCTGTACCTCCTCTTCCATTTTACCTCTCTGTTTACCCTCTCGCATAAATCCAGCACGCTATCTCGCAACTCGATGGGAAGGTCTGTCACTATGACATCCTTTAACAAATCGTTTTTCACTTCTTTGTTCACTCTTGATTTCTTACTTTCACAATCGGGCATATTACATTTCTTGTACTTTTTCTTCATCTTACCAAAGCATTTTTTGAAATCTCCGTTGGTCCATTTTCGGTGAAACCATACGGCAGAGTTAACGCAGAACACTATAGCCAGCAATACACCACATAAGCCTAGGATGCAAGAGATAATTCCTAGGAAAGCAGATTTACAAGTAGAGCTGTATGTTGTGTCATCTAAAATGACGTCACTGGATATCGGATACAATTTGCCATACATCATATCACGTAGCATCTGCAAATGCTGGGATATTGTTGAACAGTTTGATTTGACTTCCACTTGAGCACTGCTGGCATTCAACGGCTCTGTAACCACGCCCAAGCCAGAGCTAATAGCGTATATATCTGCTATCGTTAAAGGATTCTCAAGGTCTTTACATGTATTGCTCTTGGGATTATAAACTAAATCTGGTAAGTCTTTGGTAGGATCTGCTTCACAAATAGCAGCATCTATGCATTTACCTCTTCCTCCATCAAAATATGGCTTCATTCCTATATATTTCATTTCACAATCAATAGGTTTGCATTCGTTTAATGAATCGAGGTCTAAAGCGTCACATGATTTCACTTTTCGTTCATCTTTAAGTAACTCTTTATTTACCTTTAGCCTCGTATCGAATTTCATCTCAATTTCTTCTCTTTTGAATAATCTTCTGTTGGCACAGTTATAATCTAACACGAAACTACAAGTACCAATTTGATCATATGGGATTAGTGTAGGGTAGACAAAAAATAAAGTATCACGGTCTCTAGGCTTAATAGTGTGTCTTGCAGCACCATACACATTCAAACCACCACAAATATTATTCACAGAATTTTCAGGATCTATAAAACAACATCGATTCGTCCAATACCGCATTCCGCAAGTACTAAACTGGTCTTCGTTTACTATATCCACGTAAAATTGTATCCCTACTGAGTCTTTATCTAAGGGAATAACGCCTTTCTCCAAAATATTAATAGAAGCCTCATATACTTTTGAATTTGATAAGACAATGCATAATATTAGGAAGTAAATGAACATTTTAGAGACTTAATTTAGACGTGCGAATGACATATCAAAGAGAATTATGATATATATAGAAAACTTTTGTCGAGTGAAACGTATTATTCCAAAGAGAAGAGATTGTATTATATAAACCATAAATAAGAAAAACATTTATTTTGAATTTGATAAAGTCGTGCACTATATTTGTAAATCTAACGAGACAATTTCTTCATTAATAAGCTCAGTTATCGAGAACGAAAATAACGATAATTTGTTTAAGTCTGAAGATAAATAAAAGCAACAGTAATTAACAAATAAATTATATTAACATAAATATTTTATAATTCATCACGTTTTTGTTCGGTTTGCAGATGTTCTTCCTTAATAAAATCTGCCGCTCTTTCAGCTATCATCATGACTGCGGCATTAACGTTTACACTGGGTATGGTAGGCATTATGCTTGCATCCACGACCCTCAAGTGCTTGACTCCATAAACTTTCAGCTTGCTGTTCACCACCGAACCAGGATCATTAGGTAGCCCCATCTTAGCAGTACCCACTGGATGGTAAACGTGATATGTAACCGTCCTAGCCATGCACTCCCAGTACTTGTCGCTACCTAAATCAAATCCATCGCAATCCTCAAATTTGATTCTCTGTAATTCCGCCTTCATACTCTTAAATGTTGGTGTATCAACAATCTGTACTACCTTCTTTATATTTTCCACGAATGTTTTCATATCACGTTCATCACTAAAGTATTTGGGGTATATTCTTGGATGCTCCATAGTGTTATGTCCTAAAATTTCGAGCTTACCTCTAGAATGCGGTCTGCATAGAGAAACAAAAAATATTATCATTTCCTTCTCAGCATTAAACTCTTCAAATTGTTTACACACGTCTTTGTTGAAAGCCATTACCTTTGTGCACATTTTATACACAGTTGATGTATTAGGAACGAAATAATTGTGGTCTATCTGTACATCTGGTAAGGTTTTTCCATCCGGGACGGAGAGAAAAGCGTTTATGTTAGGTTGGTCGATATTCGTTGCAAGTGGACCTGTTTGATCCAGCATATATTCTGCAGTAGCTCTAAGCATGAACTTTTCATCTCTCGGCAGAGCTCCTGTATCAATAGTCATGGGAATTGGTATCCTGACATGGTCCTGGAGATTCTGTCCCACTGGTACATTAGAAATCACCTTAATATTTATTTCTTCGAGTAACTCCCTCGGCCCTATACCCGACATCATTAGCAAGACAGGAGTGTTTATTGCACCACCACTTACTATTATTTCCTTCTTCGCAAAATAAGTTTCAATGTCACCATACCTCAAAGAGACAGTCACGCTTTTAGCTGTTTTGGACTTTTCGTCAAACCCTATGTTTCTGGCAAAAGCATTCTTCAATACAAATAAATTCTTACGGCCTTTTATAGGAGTAAGAAATGCTGTAGCACTGCTTACTCTTTTGCCTTTGTGAATGCCTCCGCGGATTTTACCTACCCCCATTTGCGAGTCACCGTTAAGATCTTCTAAATACTTTAAACCCAATTCTTTGTAGCCTTGGGTTAGTTTTTCAACAAGATGCGGATGAGTGAAATTAAGTTTGTCAACAACATACTCTCCATCTACTCCGTGGTTTTTAGCTAATTCTGGGTTGTTGAGGATTAATGGGTCGACCATCTTTTCACTTTTCATAAAGTATTTCTTCAAAGTGGGCCAATCCCAACCGTCTTTTTCCTTCACATGCCACGGCTTGTAGTCCTCCTCGCTGCCGCGCATGTAGAGCAAGCCATTGATGGAACTGGTGCCTCCGAGCACTCTGCCTCGTGGCCAAAAACTCCTTTGGTCGAAGGTGGCTTTGCTAATATTCTCGCCTGATTCCGTATAGTATTGAAAAACATATCGTGATGAATGTAGGTCACCAGAAAAAGCGGGAATCTGAAAAAAAATTAGGCACGTTAGACTAATGAGTATTTTTCATTTCTAACCGGTTAATGTTCAGCCATTATATTTACAGGACTTCAAATAAAATGCAATACAATAAGTATTCCAAGATTCATACTCACAACACTTTCTAACGGTGGATCCCCACCAGCTTCTATGAGCAGCACTTTCCACTCCTCGACCTCAGAGAGTCTGTTCGCCAGTAATGCTCCAGCTGTTCCACCACCCACGATGATGAAGTCGAATTCAGCACCGGCTGGAAATAAATGTCCAAGTCGTTATACTCATGGTGGAAAGGCGTATTACTGGAGTAGAGGATAGAGTCAATGGTACAGTTGCAGAAGTCTGGGAAATTTTGAAGTTCAGGGTTAAGCTCCCAGGTTGGTCAACGTTCAGTTAAAGGCGAGCTACAAAGGACATTCTAATACTCAGTAAATTAGATATCTGTACAAAAATTGTAATATGTACATATAAATATCTCATTAACTCATTTTTAATTAAGTAAATTATCCATTAGATAATCTATACTCACATTGTCTATTTCATTTGTTAATACAATTTAAATTAGATTTAATTATAATCAGTGGTCAATTATCAGTGGTTTCATCGACTTTTACGTCAAATAATTTGGAATCCAGAAGACAAAACATTGATTCCCACCATTTATAAAATTATGGTACTGTTTTCCATATGGAATACTAACTGGCAAGTCCGTAAGCGTGGTCCAGCGGCATTTCATCGTAGATGAGGCATTGCGCTGCTAGTAAATGCGTCAGAACATTCGTGAACGAAACTCCTGCGGACCCCTTGAGGTATGGCGCGCAAGTTGCGTTAAAACAGGTCATTGTTGCTGTGAATAAGAATAACATCATAATATTATACCTAAGAGGATCTCTAATAGCTCTTATACCCAACTGTAAAGTAATCTTAGTAAAAATGGTGAAAACCGGACAAAGACACTTCTTCCACCACGATAGTATTAACCGCGACTGTCTCGTAGCTAAGACTGTTCGACATAGCTGTGGCATCCACCTAGGGTCCAACTTCATTGTAATATACATGCATGTGTACATGTACCTACCACATTGCAAATTTCATCACTTCCAGTCTTTGTCGTGCCGTCATTTAAAAAAAAACTATGGTGTAACTGATTATAGCTTACGGAAGACCTAGCATGAAATAAAAAAATATTTTAGCATAAATTTTTTGATCCTTTCGATCTATGATCTAATTAGAGCCCCCTTACTTCTCTAACTTTGCACTTAATTACTTCTGCGTTAATATTACAAACATCTATGTATAAATACATAATCCACGTACAAAAAGGCAATTTCTCCTAATGACAGTTTGACTACAGTTTAATATGCATTGATTTCTCCAAACTGTATTAATCTAATTATACTTTCAAATGAAACATTCTCGATACAGCGTTTGCGATCTAAAAACTTTCAAAATAAAGAGGATGGGCTTCGTTTTGCAAACATTGCCTTCTCTGAAAGGTAAATGAGATTTTTATAAGTACCGAGTGTTTTTTATGCCACTAATGTGGACCCATCTGGATTAAACTTAAAATGCTGAGTCTATTTTAATGCAAATTGCATTAGCAGCGCAAAATAACTAAAGATTATTTCAGGTTCGTATTGGAATCAGAGACCTTATATGACTCTCGTTTGCGACTGCATGTATTTATGATACCGCTGCTTTGTCTGTTTCAAGATCATTAATGTTCAATCACTGTCGTGTTCCTATCAAATCATTGTGGATAATTAATAGTAATAAGTCTAATAATAATAATAAACACTTTATTTCTTTGAATCATTGCACCAATACACTAAATAGCCTGACGTATCAAGTGAGTGGAAATTAAAATTTTATGTTATGTTGTTGTTTTTTGCCGGGCCTACCGTGGGACCATAGAACATATGGTCATTTGGTTAATTAATATAAATCTATATGGTTATATGTATAATATACACCCCAATTCCCCAAAAGAGAATGACAGTCCCACATTATTCAGCCCGACCAATAGTTTGGAAACATATTACGCCACACCTCACTGTGACCACAAACAAATTAAACTTCAAATTTTGTTCAAAAGCGAATCGCTGCGTGGAACATTCGCAAAACAAGTTGCTCATAGTTTTCCAAGTGTAAATTAGTTTCGCCAATGTATGCTTTAATATATTTCGTTTTATTGTCTCATATACAGCAGGTTGGTTGAATGGTCACAGTTGGTCAACTTCTAATGACATGCGTATGTTTATTCCCAAAGTATACAATCATTGCTTTTTGCACACACACGCCGGCATAGTCTAAAATCTATAAAGTTGCTAGTATCAGGCTATCCCGGGCATTAATTGGTAGCTACTATAATCCACAATCAACAGAACACGTTTTATGACACCACACAGCTAATTCAGACGAGTCTTTAGAACTAAGCAATCAAATAGAAAGATAAGCAAGAGTTTAATATAAAATATCTAGGTACATGGTTCATCCAGTGGTGGTAGTTTCATGGAAGCCGGGAACGCCAGTTAACTTTTGAAATGTAAATGAAATAATAATTGCAAACATATTTCTCGCGCTATAACTCAGTCCATAACAAAGCGGGCGAAGTCTGCCGGGAAACGGTGATCGTGGTTTAATTGTTTCTATGAAATATGTGATGCGAAGAGTTCGTACCCGGTGGATTCTGTATAATATTAAATATAGACTACCTAGGTAAATAAAAATCCTGCTTTAGTGGCGACGTATTCGCGTTTTAATTTGAAAGTTGTCAGTACAAGAAATTAGTTCCATAATATTGCTATACATGGCGACTTTTTTATTTTCCTCGTCTATATCTGACATGGGAAAGTACTGCACTGCTCCTAATGACTATCACATTGCTCGTGATTTATTATAGTAAAGAGTAACATGAACAGAAGCACTATCATATTTTTTATTACTTTGATTTACCAACATCTGTATACTTCAATACTTGAAGAAACATGCAATATGCATGCCTTCTTAATGTAACAAAACAATTAGGCAAGAATATCGATATAATATTAATCTAACGAAGATAAAGAAATTATAAACAACAAGACATCAAAAGAAGGTTGACAATTTTCATTTGATATAAAATTAGGCTTGTAAGAACTCAGCTTAAGAAATGTGTTGAACGATTCGACAACGAATCCGTTATTATCTGGAAGAACTTGTTGGGAGAATAATTGTTAATGTCCAAGAGGTCACTTTATTCATTAAGTAACTTGTAGAGTCTCGAAATAAGAGACTTAGATCAAAAAAATACGATAAAGTAAAAACGAAGTTATTTTGGACGTAGGATATCTGACTGAGACACGTAACTGAAACCTGTATTCCGCTTTGGAAGACATTATAGTCATATAATCAATTTGGTAAGATGTTGAGCGCAGTACAATAAAATCTCCATTATTCTAGTCAGCCATATAGTTAATAGTCAGGCGTCATGTTTACCAACCGGCTTCTTCTTATCAATCAGTTCCATATTCGATGTTACTATATACGTTCACAAATAATAATATTCTAAAGATGTCTCCGTAAATAATAAATACTTACTTCAATTCATTAAATCCAAGACAAGTACTATGAACACGACACACGCTGCACTGGTGGATGGTATCAATCAACTAAATTAAGAAGCAGATAGTAACAATGATAAATTAACGATATCAATACTAATTAAGTCAATTATCTGTTTGTTTGTAATTATAGTTGTGTCACAGTCTTCATTTACTTTTATTTTTATAGCTCTGATTTGCCAAAAAGCAAAGCTCACACTTTATATTAATTCATCTAAAACGCCCATAAAACTCATAACAGTAAAATAATAAGCCATAATAGCAAGAATAATAGAAGTGTTGGCCTTAAAGGAAAGAAATATTAATTAGAAAAAGGAACCATACAAAACGTACCACACGCTGTCATTTCACGAAGGTTTTCTGTGTTTGGTATCACCGGTCGTGAGAGCCCAACGTGCAGCCCATCTCCATAACAAATGTATTACTAGTAGCTTCAGTATAGAAGGATAAGCGGCAATAACCTAGTTGGGACTGAAACGGACTGCTGAGACGAATGTCCACAGGTTCAAAACGCTAGGGCACTCACCTTTGACTTTTCTAAAGGGATGTGTGCATTCTTTGTGAATAATCGCTTGCTTTAATGGAGAAGAAAACATCGTGAAGAAACTTGCATACCTGAATATTTTTCTAAAAGATTTTTTAGGGCATGTGAATTCTACCTACTGGGCCAGTGCGGTGGACTAAGACGTAAAGCCTTTTAGTACAGGAGGCCCGTGCCTAGCAGTGGGACATATATAATACAGTATAATAGCTTAATATGTTTTTTTCCCGATCTGGTAGGCGGTAATATGAATATTAGATACAATTACGGTTCGCAAAACTTATTTATTGGGTTACTTATACTTAAAAAAAAATACAAGGCTGGCTTATACCAATCCTATAATCATAGAGACGAACCTATCAATGTTCTTTCATTATAATTTTCTAACTTTAAATAATAGAAAATTAAGTCCATCTGGTATCCTAATACAATTTTTATTCAGACTTGGAGACTATCACCCAAAAAGTTGAGTTAGTTTTACCATCTATAAATACAAGCATAGGTACGGTAATAAATTTAAATAAATAGCAAACATACGCCAAATTAATATTATCTATTAATACATATCTTTGTTTATCAATGGGGCTGTAATCAATGTGTTATCCAATTTAACACGTTGTCCAATAGATACTGTACACATAATAACACCAAATATACTAATTACTTAACCCTAGATAACAACGAAATCTCGGATTAAAAAGGATTACTGGGCATTGATAGAATTCCACATTTACTGTTTATTTCTGTACATGCCTTTTTTTATTATTTAACTAAAGTCATAGCACAGAACACAATGATTATAAACAATACTTAAGCACTAAATTACACTAATTTACACACTAGATTGTCTTGCTTAAACCTATGACCTAATTGAAATTAAACTACGGAAAAGAGTCTACAAGAATTGTCCTGGTTTCCGTAATATTGTGTCCAGGGTACTTCCACGGACAACTTTGTCTTCAGCAGTCACATCTAGAAGTAGGTTTTGTATACAACTAACACACATCGCTGACTCACTATTACAAAATTCTATAATATATATTAAGTAAATTGAATTATAATATATTAGCTTTTGCTCACGGCTTCGCAAGCGTGATGGATTTTTCTGAGATAAAACTCCCGCTATATATTTTCCCGCGATAAAAAGCTAATAATCTTCCCAGGGTCTTAAACTATTGCCATACCAAATTTCATAAAAATCCATTCAGTAGATTTTGAGAAATTCCATCACATACAGACAGAAAAGGGGACTTAGTTTTATAATATGTATAGATTTCATCCCAATTCTTTCAAGTTTCTGTATTCAAATAAACATCAAAACATCCTTACAGACTTACGTATTTATATCAATAAGACAGTGTATCACCAAGATACAGTTCAGGAAGCGTTGTAAGACGTCGGCCATTAGCAGGGCCTAAATGTGATTGATCGGCCAGGTCACCTCTGTTACTGACTGCGTAACAAGCGATTACACCGGTTAATTGATATCAGGTATGCGCCACTCAACGGTGCTGATACCGGACTGAACGGACTCAGGGACACATTCATCAATTATAATAAGAGGTTATTTGTAAACTAATGACAGGACAGTTTTAGGATAATCATATTTTTTGCCTTTATATTTACCAAGTTTTTGTTTCATAAGAAAATATACTGTTCAAATGATTCTTAGTAACTTCTGAGGCATTTAAAACGAATAGTTATGTGCTACTTAAAATAACGATATATTATAAAATAGGTAATCACAGGCATACAATTTATAGTATTTCTATCAATGGTTAGCAAGCAAATTGATTTGGATTTGTCAAGTTCATAGTTACCAAGCTGCACATAAGTTTCAGGCCGACATTAAGTAAGTATTCATAGCAAAAAGAAGCGTAATAAATAGTTAAGTACTTATTTATGGTAACCTTCTGTTTTTATCCGTACCCTATTAGTGTCCGTAACAAATGAACAGTCTGTATATCTTATTATAATTTGTCCCCTTCTTGTGTTGAGTAGCTGAATCCGTCCTTACTATGCACTGATGCATGAAAGTCGATGAGGGGGATGGGTTTCAATAGCCATCTAGTATCTACTGCACTATTCGCACTGCCATTATCTATATGACGTGTACAATGTATATACTGTCAACTAAAATAATATTATTATGCAAATTGGTAATAAATAGGTATATTCAATAAGTAGGTATCAATAAACATTAAATTTCCTAATCACTTTTATACTATAAGTGCGTCGTGCTAAACAAAATCTTGGCCTTAAGAATAAGTACATAGACACAATAAAATTATTTTAAAAGATAATTTTGACTTTTATTTTATCTTATCGGTAAACCAATTTATTGAATAAATTCGTAAAAACTTTCCCTTTGTATTATCGTGAACTTGTTATAAAAATATTATAGCAATAACAGAACATAGCATTATGTTACTCTGAACTTTTTATCAGGCGCAGACGAAAAACTTCGGAATCCCAGTAGGACATTGCGACAATTACGTTGTAATTTATACATTTTCATATTGTGATTTCAAAGGGATTCAGTGTTTCTTTTGAAAGAAAATTGTATAACGTGCTTAGTAAAAGAATATTCTATTTTAAGTGCATCATCCTATTTGTATTTTGTCATATCGTAAATTTGCTATTTCAACTATAATTACTTACTTTCTAGGACAGCCAAAGTTATTGTGACTGTTACTAAAACCGCAATTTATAGCTTGAACTATTACATCCGCAAAGCATGCAAGATTTATACAGCGCAGCAACATGAGGAGAAAATGTATTCTGCTGCACGAATACAACAGGTTAATAAATAATAATATAATATAATCGCCGCTGTCTTACGGATACAAACTATGATGAATACTCACCGTAGGCTGTACCTGGGTTGGGGGAAACCCATAAAATTTTACGTACTAATCTGACGTTTAATAATTATTTGTATCACCCATATCTAACTCTCGGCTAAAGGCGCACAATCAGCTGCCAATCCTCTAGAAGCATCTGGAGTAATAAAGGACCTTCCAGATGATAGCTTTGATGATGAAGTTGTGGTGGAAGACGACTTGTTTGATAAGTATCTCACACTCGGCAATGTCTAACAAGATAGTCAAGCAGAAGCATAGAATATGGCTGATTTATGCACTATAAACTAAAACTCAACAATGGGCGTCTCCAAAGGTTGAATCAACCGATCCGCAGTTCCTAAAACAAAAGTGCTTCACCGGAACTACCCTAGTTGGTACCATAACCCTAATGTATGGACCTATCCCAATTCATGGCGGCTTTTTCACCCCACGTACGATGTTATACAAGTAATATCCTTCTCCAGAGAAGAAAATGCAAACTTGCCTTAAACTTTATTCAATGAATTGAATGTACTAAGTACCTACGACGTCCAGGTTGCCTGACGTTAAATAATGGTGCCTAGGAGCTCGTAAAAAAGAAATATTGTATCTATTAGCTCACGACTAATATCTAGATTAATTGCACAAGTACTGTCACGAACGTAAACAGCAAACACCAGAAGAATCTAGGTATCTAGGTATGGTTAAAATATTTCCTTATTTAACAGAAAGTAAATATTTCTAAATTAGATAATATAATTACATCCCATTAGGGTCTTTTTACATTTTCCTACACTGTGCCACGCCGGAATAGCTTTCACGTATTGAGCAAAATATTTATGCAATAGGTACTTAATTCACCACGACCGATTTTTCATAATTCCCATTCTTTACATTAAACATGCATTCAATATTTACCACTATACTTAGGTATTCCTATATATTACTATAGGTGATTCAGTACCAGTGGCGAAGCGTCTATACAGCTCGATTTCTACAGGCTCCCCTTTTACGTTTATTTACGTTTGTCATAGTTTTTTCTTGTTATTAAATTGGCCGCTGTATGTTAACTAAGGCATTATTTTACCTCAAGTTACCTCGGGTTTCAAAAAATTCACCTTTCGCCACTGCTCAGTATGGTGGTGTTTCTGAGTGTGGCTTACCATGAATTTACCCACTTGCTTGTATAAAATAAATAAATCTATAAAAATATTTTTAGAAACAAAGTCTAACAAATTACCATTGTAACTTTTGTATCGGACTGTACTTAATTAATCACATTCATGGTGCACGATCGCGATAGTTTTAGCGACCTCGTAAAGGCCCTCGTTAACTTTATTGCAATATTGTAGTCATAAAACAACCTGAAAGGTTTCTCCCTGTGTAATTAATTTCATTAGATGTTCATTGCATGGCCTAATTAGTAATTAGGTATTACGAGTTTCCTTGCCGTTGGTCGTGTACTTCGTGTAGGCATCAATTAAAAACATCTAATTCTTATCATTCTATGAAAGCTTCTTGAAGATGCTTCGACTTCTGAAAAAATTAAAGATACATTTTTTTTTTTTATATTTCGTCCTTAGAGGACAGGCTATAGTCTTACGACCATACTGCCTAGTCTTACGTATATTAAAGATACATTTCTGAACCTAACCTTTTTTTAAATTTCGCAGAGAAAGTGTAGTAAGTACAACTACCGTCCAGCCATCGCGAGGATTATTTTGGGGTCACCGTGCCTCTTACGACCCAGATCAATATTATCTACCTACATTGATGGGTGAAGTCAAGCCAACGTAGACCCTCGTCGATTATCCCGTGGACCCCTAGGGGTTCACCTGGACCACTTTGGGAATCAGTGATGAAGACAATTTTCCTGAGTTTGATGAACCGGCTGACTCCCTGACGTTGCATCACTTATCTAGGGTGAAAACAAATACCGGGAAAAATTTACATAAACCCACACAGTGTTGCCCAAACAAGAAATCGAATCTAAGACCATCCAATCCACTGTTTGGGCTGTCCACCAAACCATGAAGACTGTTATTAGAATTAAAAAATATTGACACATACCATAATACTTAAATATTATTTAATTTTATATTTTCCATATATATTATAACTCTCTTTGATTTTATATAATACTATTAATGCAATAATCGTAATGCGTACTATTAATGCAGTAATGCGTATATACGTAGAGAGGTTTTCTTCTCATAAAATTAAAAAAAATCGCAGTTGACACTAATTGACAATTGAGTAATTGACATTGTGACTTTGACATTGAAGTCAATTTCAAAATATTTTCGCTCGCATTTATTGAAATTTGTGAAGCAATTAGATAACTAAAAGTACTATTAATAAACTCTAAACTATGCTTCTGAAAAAAGTATACACTTTAGTTTTCATAAGAAACGACACAAAGATATTACTTGGGTGGAAAAAACGCGGTTTTGGTGTGAACCAGTGGAACGGTTTTGGCGGAAAATTGGAGCCAAACGAGACTATACAAGAGGCTGCAGTTCGTGAACTGAAAGAAGAATGTTGTCTTAGCGTCAAAACAGCCGATTTACGCAATATCGGACACTTGGAGTTCACTTTTGAGGACGATCCTGTAATGATGGATGTGCGAGTATTCTCTACCAATATGTATGAGGGAGTCCCAAAGGAAACAGAAGAAATGTGCCCAAAATGGTTCGATTTAGATCGCATACCGTTCGACGACATGTGGCCGGACGATAAATTCTGGTTCCCGTACATGTTGAAAAATAAATTGTTTTATGCAAAATTTCATTACAAAGGCTTTGATACCATCTTGCATTACAATATAGAGGAATTGGAGTCTATGGAGGATTTCTATGCTAAGAAAAGTACCTAATTGATTACTTTATGTAATTACTGGTGTATTTTCATTATGCAGCTGTTTGGTTTGAATAATGTTTCAGTTCCTCAGTACAATCTGATCCATATTATAATTTCTGAATAGCAATTTTCCATTTTGTATTAAGCTTACTACTCTGTCTTCTCTTTAGTTTGATAATACAACTCGAGTATCTGAAAAAAATCTGTTGTATTAAAACTATGTGTAAAATTATTAATACTTTCACAGTTTTTTCCTTAAACTAAAACATTTTTAGGTTTTGAATGTTAACAGTTAGCCAAAACATCTATTTACAAGCCTGCAATATGACTCGTGGACATAATAAACTATTTTAAAACAATATTATGTCCAAAATATTTTTATGTTGGTCTTAAGTATTTGTATAATTGTGAAGATGTTTGATTTTGATCTTGTTCCACTAGAAATATTTACATGTTAACAATATGTCTGTTACTCTGATTGACACATTAGATATAACTAGCTCTTATGACCTTTCAAAGTATTTGGAATAGTATGTAGGATTGGTCACTATTGTAAACTTTTGCCATTGTTTGTTGATGTTTTATATTCTAGACTAGATTAGACTAACAGGCTGTGGTAGTTAAGATTACTAGAATTAAGTATAATGTCAGTCATACTGAATTAGGTATAATGCAGGTTTGCATGCACATTATTTTTTATAAGTTTTGTCTGCCTCAAAAAGTTCTCCAAGGCTGTTGAGATTATTTTTTATGTGTATTTAATTTTATAATCTGATTTACCTGAATTAAATACTTAAAGTACAATTTATCATGTAATATTTTTATTTATAGCTTTACCACCACCACCACCACCATAAAACATGAATTACAATAAAATTTATAATTATAGTTTATTTCCAAGTTTCAAAAAGGGCTGGAGAATTTAAATATAATATTTGAAAATTGGGTTTCATAAAAATATTAGATACCACAACCTATTCGTAAGCTTTGTATGTAACCCAATTTTTATTCAGCCAGATGCATCATAACAGTTTATCATTCTGACCAATGGCAAACATGACGTAAATAATATTTTAAGATAGATTGGAGATTTAAACTCAACCCTTATTTATTTTTAATAGTCATGGACAAAAAAAACACAATCATACAAAAATATTTTATTAGCAGTTAGTTGCGCACAAGACATTTACTCAATATCCATCAAACTGTTTTCGATACTTTGCATTACAAATACAATCTTAACAATCTTTATACATTGGCTTACAAGATTTACATGTTTAATACAAATATTCTGGTACACAAATTTTGTATTATTATTTGTATGTATCGGCACATACCTATAACTTGGAAGCTTACCACAATTAAAACCAGAGTTTTTTAAGATATTTGCTAAAAATAACACTGCTATAATTTATGGATTCTTGGAACAAAAGACGTGATATTGTGGCGTATGCTTGTTTAATCAGAAAACTTTTGCAGTTGATATAACAATCATTTTTCCAAGTCTGACTAGTGCCTAACTGCCATTTTTAACAATCCATTAAAATCGCTTTATTCACTCTCTCTCAAAAATGGGCCATTAAGAACATTTTTTTTGACATGCTTAAAAATGACTTGTGATTGATCCATTTTCGGAACCGGAATGAAGCTTGAGATTGGGATCGTTTACTGAAAACGGCTGTAAATCCAAGCGCCAACCCACGGAAATCCCTTAACTTATGCCAAGCGACCAAGTTACATGCTGATACTAATACATGTGATAGTATTATCGACAGATATATTACCTTTCGCGATTGTAAATCGCTTTGACCATAAAACTGGTATGTTTTTTGTACTCCTCATTTAGGTCCTTATCCCTTTTAACATAGGACCTACGCAATATATCTACCACATTTTGCAGACAGGATTCGGCTTTTAAGATCTGCCTTCACAACTTACTTTCTAGGAAAAGTCAAATAACCTTTGGAAACCTCACACAAGATACCTAGAAAACGACTCAATATTTCCTCACTGCCATTAGAGTTAACTTATTTTTAATATTTATTTATCTAATACATTTTCCGTATAAAATTGTAAAATACACTGGTACAGAAATATACTGAGATAACAAGATCAACATACAGTCGAAATAAACAATCCCAAACGCTATCCACGGACTGAACTAAAGAAAAAACCAATCAGAATGAGCGTATCACAAGAACTGAATTATTATTGGGCCATGTTCGCGATCGATCCCTAGATAACTGTTGGAATAGATTATTGATTTCAGCTTTTAATACAGCACCAATCTTCTATACAGAGTGGGAAAATAAGACATCCAAAGATCTTCTTTCTACTCACAGGTGATGAGCAATACCACATACGGCCGTTTTCAATAAACGAGCCCGATCGCTTCTTCAATCTATCTCGACATTTTTTTGGCATTACAAATGACTTATTTCGATTGGTTTATTCTTCAGATTGGAACTTAGATTAATATTGAGATTGTTTATTGACAATTTGATTTTAAGTACCAACTTACAAGTTATATACAGTCGGCTATCATAGTATTTATGTAAAAAAGACCTGGGTTAATTGGCTTCTTATGCTAAATTAACCTATTTTCTCACAATGTTATCCAACATCTTAAATGCTTTCATGTTCTTGGCCACAACAAAAGTTATATTAATTATGTCGTGTTTGAAACAAAAAATACTATTTCATAAAGTCTCAGTTTTGAAAGATGCATTAGTATAAATTGGATAATAAAAATAATAAAGTTTCTAGTATGCATGTTATTTATTTATCTGCATTGTTACAACTGGAATGAACAGTTAATACACAGGGTTATTTTGATATTGCGTTAATAAATGAAACCGCATACTCGTTTTTACCTCTGCTAAGATTGTTCTAAAAATGATCCATGAATAATGAATATTTTTTACCAGTAATCTCAGTTTTACTCTTCTGATTTTTTTAATTATTTTGTACTTCAGGTCGAAAAAGGCATGTGCATGAATTTCTAACTGAAAGTGGGATATTGCCGCTGCGACGAATCCTCTTAGAGTAGCATTAATGCATGTAAGATTAGAATTACTTTTTATTCATATTTATTTTGTTCGAAACTAACACTTTTTGTTTTACACAAATTTAGAGGTTCGAGTAACTGATTGTAATTTTTTTTCAAGAAGTATATAGTTTCATTTAGTCACATGATGGCAAAATTACATTGTATAAAAGGACCACAGAGGAGACTTGTGATAGTAACCTATAACCACCATAAACAATGACTACTCTGCCATAAGAATAAAGTTGCTTTTAAAGAGAACAGGCATCTGATAATCTTACAATGCTGCAAACACTTCAAATTTGTATGAAACTAATTAACAAAACAGTGGAATTAAATTACTTTCCATGACTACCATTTCTTACACCGACAGTCGTTTATCAATATCACATAATAAATTACAAATTATTTATACCTTACACTGGGTTTGTAATTAATTTTAGTTACAAACTT